>NW_025959392.1:0-38457 GCF_023159225.1 Perognathus longimembris pacificus | reverse complement strand
AGGCTCCTGTACTTCCCTGTTGGCCTGTGAGAACTGGTGAGCAGTCAGAGCCAACCCCTAAGGGCCTTCGCATCCCTTTCGCTATGGCATCTCCACTTGGAACACTGGCACACGTCAGCAGGTGGCGCCTAGAACCTGACCAAGTCACAGAGCGCCTAACCCTGCAGGCACCGCCCCGAGGATTCCCAGCAACCCTGGGGCTCATGTGCAGTCAAGGAGGCATAAGCAGGTCCTGATGGCCTGTGAGCAAGAACTGACTACCGCTAAGAGGCATCACTCCCCCTCCCGCTAAAGCTGATCCTGTTGGAATGCAAATGCAAATGCACCTCAGGACCCTGGGCAAGGCATAGAAACGCAAAACATCCAGCCACCTCCTGGAGGCTTTGCTGCAAGGCGGGCCTGCTCATGCGCAGTCCTGCTGTTGTGCCCAAGCCCTAGAAGACCACCAAGAGACCACCGAGAGCCAGACGTTCCGAAATGCAAAAGCAAGGCAAGGCTTTATTAGGCGAGCTGCAGCCCGGACCTAGTCCTACACACCGACACAGCGGAGGTTAGGAGGAAGGTCCTGAGCAAAGTTTTACATGGGTATTTAAAGGGAAAAACCACAAAATTACATAAACCAAGTGCAAGCAGGGTTGGGGTGCGAGGACAAATCTGATTGGCTCGGGGCTAGGGGATTCTGAAATTGATTGATGGACATTCCAGGGCCGTCAACGTTCCCAAACCGGTTTGGCCATCTGGGAAATGGGCTTTATGGCCGGTTGGTTTCGGCACAAACATCCGCACAAACTACTTCATTCCTGGAATCTGTACAATTTCTGGCTAGTTTCACCATAAACAAGTCATTTGCTGGGTTATTCTTAGCTTAACACAAACAACAAGATGGTTGCAGTTTCAAGATGGAGTTGTCCTAGTCTTTCATTCCCCCCTGGACTTATGGACATGAAGCACAATCCTGTGTTTCAGGCCGTAAACTAAATTCCAATTGCTCTCTCTCTGGAAGAGGTACATACATGCTTTTTTTTGTCCCAATAAAGTAGATATTAAGGTAGTAAGCCACGGGGAATAATTTCCTCTTCCTTTTCTACAATGGGGCCATGATCTCATGACTCCAGTGGCCAGGGGAGTTACAGTAGCTCGGGCTGGAGGCTGGGGAATATATATCAATTCTGGTGCCCACTATTCTATCATCCCCAAGCTGCCGACCACCCATAGGTAGGGTTTATGGGAGTCTAGGTTCTCTCCCTAGCTACCAAAGCACCAACCATACATAGCAGGCCTAGCAAGGTAAAGTTAGCCAAGTCCATCTTTTGGTACGTGGCCTCTGTTGTGGCTAATCTGCCACCGGGTAGAATGTTCTCTCTCACTGTGAATGGGTCCACTGGCTCCAGTCATTTTTATGGCGTGGGTAAAGAGAATCCAGGTTGCAGTTCTGTCCACCCTGAGTGTGGTGGGAGTTGTCAGCAGCAGGATGTAAGGACCCTTCCAACGTGGTTCCAGGTTCCCTTGTCGGTGGCACTTTACTCAGTTGGTAGCGGGTGTGGCTCAGAAGGAGGTCCAGTCTCATAAAGGGCCTTTTAGCTTGGGCCAGATCGCTTGGTGGACCTGCTATAGGGCTCTGAGGGGGGATAAAGGCTCATAAAAAATTCGATTGTAAGTTAGGAATTATGGGAGGGGATCACAAATCTGATCCTAAGGCTACACATGAGCAAATCCAGGCTTTACCTACAAAACCATCTCAGCGAGGGAATCAAGTAGTTAATGGTACATGAGATCTTTCTGGTTAACATTTAGATGACATCACACAAGTCCCTTATCCCTGCAGATGCAGGTACAGATAGTTTCACGGTGAAGCCCTAATTCTGACCCTATTTACCTATTTATATTATAGCCAATTTGATTACATACCAACTTTACTCATAAGCTCTAATTTTAAGACATACTGATATCATTTGCTTCATACTCAAACTTTCTAGGGATTGTCTTTCCTCATGCCAGCAGCGACTTACTGGAACATTCTGTGACACTTGACTTTTTAAATCCCTTTCTTAATCTCCAAGGCTTGCTATACTAACTTTCCTCTTTACAGTTTCTGGGGCTTCTTTGCTGCTAGAGTTTTACTGTCTACATTTTCTTTTCCTCTAGTTTGTAGAATCCGGTTTATCAAGGCAATTTACTGTGACTCTACCCACAGGCTGTTGGGGAAAACAAAGGTGGGGCAAGGGTCAGCCTGATGGGGACTGCTGCTCCTAAAAAGCCAGACCAGAGCCAACTATCATGAGTTACTATTTTAGAGTGGATTTCTCCAGTTTCCAGTGCCTCTAAGTGCCTAAGGTTGGCCGGTGGCATCTGTAAGATGCACCCCCAGGAGGGCTCCATGAAGATGCCCCAGCAGTTTAAATCTCTGTCCAGTTACCTGGGTACCTGGCACACCTGATGGCAGTTACCTCCCTTTCTTCTGAGGTCACACCCTAATTTATCTGGACACATTTTAATATTTCCACTCCAGGCATTTCCTGGAAGTGACACTCCAGCCTGTCATACATGCTTTGAATTTAGCAGCAGGCCAGTCTGCTTGAAAATTTCTTACAATATCCAATTTTCTTAATAGAGTTAGTTAACTCCACTCAACTCAAGAATGTCCCCCTGAAATTTTAGTTTCAGCAGATCCAAAGTACTTTCCAGCAGAAATCAGCTGCTTGTGATAAGAGTCCCATTTGTTTTACCAAGATAGGGCTACACTGGGTGAAGATGTAGATTCTTTTAGATGACTGTCAGACTGTCCTTGATAGCTTAACCTAAGTTAACCTAAGGCATAACTTTAGTATTTTCCTGATTCCTTCTTAAGCACACTAGCTTTTGTAGGCTGGCACATCACTGAATGTCAAGACAGCTTTAGGCAATCAATGGCCCTTGGGTCATTTTGCCAGGGCAATAAGTTTAAATCAAATATTTCCAATAAGGCTAGGGTTTTGTTTTTTTGTTTTTTAACCAACATAGAAGGTTTGGCCTGTAACCATTTCTCACAAGTGCAGTTTCTGTACACTGTTACCTCTGTTTTCCATACCCCTAGTTTATCCTGTCTTATTTTCCCAAAAACAACTTTGGTCCCTTGGTCCTAAAAGGGGGGCTGATGGGCGAAGATCATCCATCTTCTGTAACTTCTTCAGGCTGACTCAGGGGCGTTGGCCTTACCTAGCCAGGGACCTATAACCTTAGTCTACTTTACCAAGGGGCTGCAGGGTCAGATGTCCAGTAGGAGCTTTACTCCAAACTGGAAATTACATTCAACATTTAACTTTAACTTAAATATACAGACTTTTCGGGGCTACATCAGTATAGCCTTTTAACATTTTAGTTTGCAAAAGCATTTTCCTGACTGGCTGGGGAAACAGATCTCTGATAACCTAACAATGCCTAAATTACCTTTGTAGGCCTCAGGTAGGTCTCGATAAAGACATAATCGCAGGTTCACAAGTTTCCTTTCCTGAACAGATATGCCAACTCAGAATTTTCACTGCCAGTTAGGGCTTTGAGCAGATGCAGGGGGTTGGGATTTTAAACTATTCCCCATTTGACAATCTTAGCTTTACTACCCACTACCACAGATGACTGGCAAGTCCCTGTCCAGTTACAAAGTAGATAGACACGGGCAATAAAAGGCATGCTTACGAACTATTCTTCTAGGACCTCCCGGCTCTGATTAACTTTTGAAAGGCCAAACAGCAGTGACTCTAGGATCTGACACCCTCTCTGCCATCCAAGCAGTGGCTTACTGCCTCTGGATGCACAATCACTCTGTCCCAGGAGTAACTTTTCCATGCTGGTATAAATGCACCTTTGTCATTTCTCTTGGTCCATCACTGGACTTGGACTCAGGGCCTGAGTGCTGTCCCTCAGCTCTCCAGCTCAAGACTAGCACCCTACCATTTTGAGCCTCAAAGCAACTCATGACTATTTCCAGCACTTCTGCTGGTCAGCTGGACACGAAGACTCCCACAGGGACCTTTCTCTGCCCAGGCTGGCTTCGAACAGCAGATTTCAGATCAATGAGTCTTACAAGAGGCCACTTAACTCCAATTAAAAGCAACAAGGTGGTCCACACAGAAATAGTTTTTAAGCATACTCTTACCTGGACCTTATCAAGGGCCAGTGTTAGATCTTGACAAACTTGTAGGGATCATCTGTCCTTCTCTATGGGCCTGCTGGAAATGGTTACAAAAAAAACTACAGAGAAACTGGAATGGCAATTAAACATTTTGGTAGCTATAATTCTCCTTTTTTCACTTTGCAATAATCATTTAGGACAATTTTACTTCCAGATTTCTTATCTAGAAATGCATTCTTGATTTTCAAGGCCTTTTACTAACCTCTGTTTAACACTAACACTTTAGCTCTTATCTGTGTTGGAAAAACTCTGAAGCTTAGAGGCATTCTGAAACCGGTACTGCCCTTTGCCTTTGGGCTGCCCGTTTTAAAAGAGCCTTTTTTTCTTTTTCTTTAGTCCCAGTTACCACATGGCATGAAGACCTTTGGACTCAAATGACAATTTTTCCTTAATGCAAGAATTACAATTACAAAATTAGAAATACTTATCCATTCAGCTTTCCAATAAAGTAGTGAGATAGCCCATTTTGCCATTTCCTCCTACATACAGAGAGTTAATGAGAGTTTACTTTTATACTTGCCTCATTATGTGTAACTTAAGATAGTTACGAGTCTTACTATTACATCACATAAAATTCAGTACCTGAATCATTAAACTGATATCCAAAACAATTGTAACAAAAGTTAAAACAGTCACCAAAATTACAAACACATGAAATCCAGTCTCAGCATCTTTGCTTTTTCAATACATCCGAATTACAAAATAGCACAGGAATCAAATTACATCAGATAAATATACTTTTTAACCATTTAAAAAACTTTTTTAATTCTTAGTACCTCAAGGGGCAGTTTTTAAAAATTCCAGCCAAACCATTCATTTTTACCACCAGGTTTCCAAAGTTCACCTGAAAACAAAAGAGTCAAAAGAGAGGCCTCCATGGCCTGTCCTGCCAAACAGCCTATTTTCATCCTTTCATCCTACTCCTCAGAGCTTGATGAACTGTCTTGGTGCCGGCCCCACTTCTCTTCCACCATGCAAGGACACCCCCTTTTGGCTGTCCCACCACGTGGATTCCCTCCAGGGCCTGTGCCACCACGTGGGCTGGCTAAGCTGTACTGTTGCCAGACCACCCCTCACTCCTGTGGATAGGCATACAGGCCCATTTTTTTTTCTAGAAACCCAAGCAATTTTTTCCTTTTTTTTAACAGTGATAAACCTTTACATCAAAATTTCTGACACTTAACCTTAATTTCTTTTTTTAATTAATGAAACATTTTCTTTAACTACAGTTCCTCTTTAAAACAATGCAATAATCCTTTAAAGCATTTGGTAACGCCCAAACTTAATGACCATTTGAATTTAAACTTAAACTCACTCAATTTTACATCATGCTAACAGTCTTGTACATGTTCACACTCACACATGCACACACACACACACACACACACATTTAAAAGATCTTAAAGCGCGCAAAATAAACATCGGCCGTACATTTTCCAGTGGCAGGAGGTATTTTTGCCAATCTTACTCCTGCAACACCCAAATTTTAAGACAAAGCTTTTAACAAATGATTTTAGCATTCTCCAGCCTCATTTTCCTGGGCTTGATAATTTTAGCAAAACAATTTAGCATACCAAATAATTTTCTGCTGAAGAAGGCTGGGTGGGGGTCACCCAGAGTTCTTTTTGCGGACACTCACACTCTGATTGTGAGCTGTCGCCTGTACATCTTTCAAATGAGCTAAACATAAATCCAAGGGGGTAGAGGGAATCTGTCCCATTACGTCCGTCACAGTCAGGAGATACAAAAAACAGGGAAGAACAGTCCAGACCAGACAATATTTTTTTCTACAACATAATCTTTTCTAGTATGTAATTGGATTTACTATTACTTTCTTTTCTAATTTACCACCAGACCTAGTCTCCTCTATACTCACTCTCGTCCTAGGCCCTTCTGCTTTCAATTTCACTTTCTCTTTTACATCAAAGTCCAATTAACCACATCATTTAGACTTCTCAGAGCATTTTACATAAACCAGACAAACATACAAAAGTGGCGAGAGTAAAAGCAGTTTGACAAATCTGGAGAAGCAACGCTGCTAAGAAAAGGTAGGGAGGAAAATTCTGCTGGGGACATAAAGAGAAAGAGAAGGAGTCACCTCTGGAAGTCTTCTGTTTGTCACTTTCTTAGCTTAGTCCCCATGCCTAGGAGGAATTTCTCCCGCCAGTGTGGAGGGAGGTTAGACACAGTTACACACAGACCACATAAAAAACACATAAAGGAATTAATATGCCATAAACAATCTACTAATTTCGGCGCCAACACAGGACAAGGTAACAAAACAGGTTATGCAGGTTTGACACAAAAGAGACTGTCAGACTCACAAATAATGCACAGACAGCGCTGCGCAGTGGGGTCTCTCCCCGCCACCTGAGGGTGGCTTGGGCTGGAGGACTTGGGGGGTCCTTCCAGTGGGCTAGGATCAAGTCTAGGGGGCTAGATGGTACATTACCTATAGCTCTGGTCAGGTGTTCAATCCAGACAGCTACAAAAAACACAACAATTACAACAACAGAAAAGGTACCAAACACACAGGCCTGAGTAAAAGACAAGTTACAAGTTACTAGTACAAGTTGGAGATCTCCCAAGTCGGCCCCCAACCTCCTGCGAGGGTGCAGAAGGAATGGACCCAAGTTCAAGGTGGGCAGGATGAGCCTCGGTGATGAGACTCTCCCAGTCAGTGCCGGCTAGAAACCAGACTGATTTGTGCCCTACAAGTATCAAGGCGGGGTTCCAGGGGTCCCCCATCAAGGGTGGAGGGTCTGAGACGTCTCCCAATTCCTCCAGAGCTGTCATATGAGCACGTCTGCTCTGACAATCCCTAAAAAAATAAAACAAACCAGAACGGCCGTATTCAAGAGAAAATGAAAGTAAAAAAAAACCACACACCTAGACAAAGGACAGGACAAGACAAATTAACAGCGCTGTTTCTCACCTTCGGGGTCTGGGGTCTCGGGGGTCTTTGGGGATCCCGGACGAGACCCCAACTGTTGTGCCCAAGCCCTAGAAGACCACCAAGAGACCACCGAGAGCCAGACGTTCCGAAATGCAAAAGCAAGGCAAGGCTTTATTAGGCGAGCTGCAGCCCGGACCTAGTCCTACACACCGACGCAGCGGAGGTTAGGAGGAAGGTCCTGAGCAAAGTTTTACATGGGTATTTAAAGGGAAAAACCACAAAATTACATAAACCAAGTGCAAGCAGGGTTGGGGTGCGAGGACAAATCTGATTGGCTCGGGGCTAGGGGATTCTGAAATTGATTGATGGACATTCCAGGGCCGTCAACGTTCCCAAACCGGTTTGGCCATCTGGGAAATGGGCTTTATGGCCGGTTGGTTTCGGCACAAACATCCGCACAAACTACTTCATTCCTGGAATCTGTACAATTTCTGGCTAGTTTCACCATAAACAAGTCATTTGCTGGGTTATTCTTAGCTTAACACAAACAACAAGATGGTTGCAGTTTCAAGATGGAGTTGTCCTAGTCTTTCACTGCAACCTCAGAAGCACGCCAGGGAGCTAGCTAGCAGGCCACTGAAGGATTTCAAGTGGTCTCGGTCAAGTGAGCAGATGCTTTTTCCAGACTAATAGGATGTCAGTCGCAGTAGAGGGAGCCACAAGGTAGAAAAGGAAGGCCGCTACCCTCCTACCTCATATACACACCTCCTGCACAGAGCAAAGAAGCAGAGGGATTTGGGGACAGAACAGGGAGACAACAGCTTAGATGAATGCGGACTGTTGTGCACGAGAGGACTGGGAGAGGCCAGGAGTACAGAGGCTGAGAGCAGAGGGCGAATTGGAGCAGTTAAGAAGGGCCAGGAAGAGGGAGGGGCTTCTGAATTCCTCAGAGGAAGGGAAGAGATGCGTCGGGAGCTGTGCAGCCTGTGAAGCTCAGAAGGAGGAGGGGGAAAATGGGAAGCAGAGGCAGAAGCAAAGAGGCAGAGGCCCGGTGGCACGCGTGAGCTGATAGGAGTCTGGAGGCAGGAAGGCTAATTCTAGGAGTGGAAGGAGCAGGAAGGCAGGGACAAGGAGGGCATGAAGAGAGAATCTCAGGGAGTTTGGGGTGCAGCAAGTATGAGAGCAGGGGAGAAGCCTCAGGAACTTAGCCGCTGATGGAGATGGTGGCGAGGAAGGCCAGGATGCTCGCCATGGGACGGGCGCACCCCCGCCCATGTACCAACGAGAAGGAAATAGAGCCAGGGCATTCTGGGCCACAGGCCTCTGTCCCTCTCTGCCCACCGTGCCTTCTTGCTTCAGGGTGTAGACCAGAGGGGTAAAGAATGCCTTCTTTGGTTGGGGCACTTCCTGGGCCTAATCCCGTGGTCCTGCTGCATTCACATGTCTCCCCTCATTGCATTCCGACAAGAGTTGTTTGCAATTCAGGTCGCTCAAGCTGCATGGTACAGGGAATGGGAAACAGGTGAGGACAGCAGGGGAAGACACAAGTGCCAATGGGCTGGCCTATATGCAGCGCTGAGCTCCCTAGCCACGCCCACCACAACAATATCAGGCTTGATTCGATCAAGTCCGACCCAGTGCCCTGAAAACCCTTAGCACCTTCCAAGGCACGGTAAACTGGGTGTGCTCGCAAGTGCGTGAGTGTGTCCGTGTTTGGTTGTACGAGTGCGTGTGTGTTCCTGACAGCGTACATGGGTGCACTTCCTAAACATAGGTCTGGATATGTGTAAATAGGCATCTGGATGTGGATCCAGGAGGTCCCGTCACAGTGTGTTCTGAGTGAGCATGTGGAGGCTGCGGCGAGTGACAGAGAAAGACAGAGATGGAGAGTGGGCTTGCATGTGAGAAATTCTCTGTTCATGTGCGGTAGCATGAGTGTGTCAGATATGACGTTGAACAGATGGAATTCAAAGTTTGTGCACTTTATACTTGCTCGCTTGAAATTCCCAGGAAACCATTCATTTGGCAAAGGCTTCCCTATAGTGCTGTCTTCTTCACCAAGATCTCCAGACGTGAGTCCGGGGATGCTAAGCAGCCACTGCTGTTGGCGATCTGCATGACAGTGATGATGAGGCCTACGAATACCATTGCTGGGAGCCAGGGTGCCTTGGCCGACGCAGGGAAGCGTCAGAATTCCCTTTCCTTGGTGTCTGAGCATAGCACCCTGCAGGAGTCTTAAACTTATGGCTTTGAGCCAACGGCCCCCGCATTGCCAGCTCCTGCCTATAGCCATTATAATCCACCGCTACTCGGTAGTAGGAAGGATCTGGCAGAGATGTGGGCCAGAGGGGCCAGGCAAGAGGGCAGACAAGAGGCGAGCGGACACCTGTGCAGTTAGGAGAACCCAATAACCCCTCACCTGCTGACCTTGAATCTCCATTCTGCTGTCATCGAACAGATGACGTGGATGGGGAGAGAGGTGGCGGATTCAGACACCGGCCACTTCCAGGACTGGCAAGGGCAGAGGAGGTGGGGGAGCTGTCCAACACGGGTTCAGCCAGGATGTGGGATGGAGCGCGAGCGGAGGTGAAAAGTGGACCCAGCCCGTCCCAGCGGGGTTTCCAGGTGCGCGATTTGAGGCTCCAGAGCTCCTGTACTTCCCTGTTGGCCTGTGAGAACTGGTGAGCAGTCAGAGCCAACCCCTAAGGGCCTTCGCAACCCTTTCGCTATGGCAACTCCACTTGGAACACTGGCACACGTCAGCAGGTGGCGCCTAGAACCTGACCACGTCACAGAGCGCCTAACCTGCAGGCACCGCCCAGAGGATTCCCAGCACCCCTGGGGCGCATGTACAGTCAAGGAGGCATAAGCAGGGCCTGATGGCCTGTGAGCAAGAACTGACTACCGCTAAGAGGCGTCACTCCCCCTCCCGCTAAAGCTGATCCTGTTGGAATGCAAATGCAAATGCACCTCAGCACACTGGGCAAGGCATAGAAACGCAAAACATCCAGCCACCTCCTGGAGGCTTTGCTGCACGGCGGGCCGCGCATGCGCAGTCCTGCAACCTCAGAATCACGCCAGGCAGCTACCTCGCGGGCCACTGAAGGATTTCAAGTGGTCTCGGTCAAGTGAGCAGATGCTTTTTCCAGACTAATAGGATGTCAGTCGCAGTAGAGGGAGCCACAAGGTAGAAAAGGAAGGCCGCTACCCTCCTACCTCATATACACACCTCCTGCACAGAGCAAAGAAGCAGAGGGATTTGGGGACAGAACAGGGAGACAACAGCTTAGATGAATGCGGACTGTTGTTCACGAGAGGACTGGGAGAGGCCAGGAGTACAGAGGCTGAGAGCAGAGGGCGAATGGGAGCAGTTAAGAAGGGCCAGGAAGAGGGAGGGGCTTCTGAATTCCTCAGAGGAAGGGAAGAGATGCGTCGGGAGCTGTGCAGCCTGTGAAGCTCAGAAGGAGCAGGGGGAAAATGGGAAGCAGAGGCAGAAGCAAAGAGGCAGAGGCCCGGTGGCACGCGTGAGCTGATAGGAGTCTGGAGGCAGGAAGGCTAATTCTAGGAGTGGAAGGAGCAGGAAGGCAGGGACAAGGAGGGCATGAAGAGAGAATCTCAGGGGGTTTGGGGTGCAGCAAGTATGAGAGCAGGGGAGAAGCCTCAGGAACTTAGCCGCTGATGGAGATGGTGGCGAGGAAGGCCAGGATGCTCGCCATGGGACGGGCGCACCCCCGCCCATGTACCAACGAGAAGGAAATAGAGCCAGGGCATTCTGGGCCACAGGCCTCTGTCCCTCTCTGCCCACCGTGCCTTCTTGCTTCAGGGTGTAGACCAGAGGGGTAAAGAATGCCTTCTTTGGTTGGGGCACTTCCTGGGCCTAATCCCGTGGTCCTGCTGCATTCACATGTCTCCCCTCATTGCATTCCGACAAGAGTTGTTTGCAATTCAGGTCGCTCAAGCTGCATGGTACAGGGAATGGGAAACAGGTGAGGACAGCAGGGGAAGACACAAGTGCCAATGGGCTGGCCTATATGCAGCGCTGAGCTCCCTAGCCACGCCCACCACAACAATATCAGGCTTGATTCGATCAAGTCCGACCCAGTGCCCTGAAAACCCTTAGCACCTTCCAAGGCACGGTAAACTGGGTGTGCTCGCAAGTGCGTGAGTGTGTCCGTGTTTGGTTGTACGAGTGCGTGTGTGTTCCTGACAGCGTACATGGGTGCACTTCCTAAACATAGGTCTGGATATGTGTAAATAGGCATCTGGATGTGGATCCAGGAGGTCCCGTCACAGTGTGTTCTGAGTGAGCATGTGGAGGCTGCGGCGAGTGACAGAGAAAGACAGAGATGGAGAGTGGGCTTGCATGTGAGAAATTCTCTGTTCATGTGCGGTAGCATGAGTGTGTCAGATATGACGTTGAACAGATGGAATTCAAAGTTTGTGCACTTTATACTTGCTCGCTTGAAATTCCCAGGAAACCATTCATTTGGCAAAGGCTTCCCTATAGTGCTGTCTGCTTCACCAAGATCTCCAGACGTGAGTCCGGGGATGCTAAGCAGCCACTGCTGTTGGCGATCTGCATGACAGTGATGATGAGGCCTACGAATACCATTGCTGGGAGCCAGGGTGCCTTGGCCGACGCAGGGAAGCGTCAGAATTCCCTTTCCTTGGTGTCTGAGCATAGCACCCTGCAGGAGTCTTAAACTTATGGCTTTGAGCCAACGGCCCCCGCATTGCCAGCTCCTGCCTATAGCCATTATAATCCACCGCTACTCGGTAGTAGGAAGGATCTGGCAGAGATGTGGGCCAGAGGGGCCAGGCAAGAGGGCAGACAAGAGGCGAGCGGACACCTGTGCAGTTAGGAGAACCCAATAACCCCTCACCTGCTGACCTTGAATCTCCATTCTGCTGTCATCGAACAGATGACGTGGATGGGGAGAGAGGTGGCGGATTCAGACACCGGCCACTTCCAGGACTGGCAAGGGCAGAGGAGGTGCGGGAGCTGTCCAACACGGGTTCAGCCAGGATGTGGGATGGAGCGCGAGCGGAGGTGAAAAGTGGACCCAGCCCGTCCCAGCGGGGTTTCCAGGTGCGCGATTTGAGGCTCCAGAGCTCCTGTACTTCCCTGTTGGCCTGTGAGAACTGGTGAGCAGTCAGAGCCAACCCCTAAGGGCCTTCGCAACCCTTTCGCTATGGCAACTCCACTTGGAACACTGGCACACGTCAGCAGGTGGCGCCTAGAACCTGACCACGTCACAGAGCACCTAACCTGCAGGCACCGCCCAGAGGATTCCCAGCACCCCTGGGGCGCATGTACAGTCAAGGAGGCATAAGCAGGGCCTGATGGCCTGTGAGCAAGAACTGACTACCGCTAAGAGGCGTCACTCCCCCTCCCGCTAAAGCTGATCCTGTTGGAATGCAAATGCAAATGCACCTCAGCACACTGGGCAAGGCATAGAAACGCAAAACATCCAGCCACCTCCTGGAGGCTTTGCTGCACGGCGGGCCGCGCATGCGCAGTCCTGCAACCTCAGAATCACGCCAGGCAGCTACCTCGCGGGCCACTGAAGGATTTCAAGTGGTCTCGGTCAAGTGAGCAGATGCTTTTTCCAGACTAATAGGATGTCAGTCGCAGTAGAGGGAGCCACAAGGTAGAAAAGGAAGGCCGCTACCCTCCTACCTCATATACACACCTCCTGCACAGAGCAAAGAAGCAGAGGGATTTGGGGACAGAACAGGGAGACAACAGCTTAGATGAATGCGGACTGTTGTTCACGAGAGGACTGGGAGAGGCCAGGAGTACAGAGGCTGAGAGCAGAGGGCGAATGGGAGCAGTTAAGAAGGGCCAGGAAGAGGGAGGGGCTTCTGAATTCCTCAGAGGAAGGGAAGAGATGCGTCGGGAGCTGTGCAGCCTGTGAAGCTCAGAAGGAGCAGGGGGAAAATGGGAAGCAGAGGCAGAAGCAAAGAGGCAGAGGCCCGGTGGCACGCGTGAGCTGATAGGAGTCTGGAGGCAGGAAGGCTAATTCTAGGAGTGGAAGGAGCAGGAAGGCAGGGACAAGGAGGGCATGAAGAGAGAATCTCAGGGGGTTTGGGGTGCAGCAAGTATGAGAGCAGGGGAGAAGCCTCAGGAACTTAGCCGCTGATGGAGATGGTGGCGAGGAAGGCCAGGATGCTCGCCATGGGACGGGCGCACCCCCGCCCATGTACCAACGAGAAGGAAATAGAGCCAGGGCATTCTGGGCCACAGGCCTCTGTCCCTCTCTGCCCACCGTGCCTTCTTGCTTCAGGGTGTAGACCAGAGGGGTAAAGAATGCCTTCTTTGGTTGGGGCACTTCCTGGGCCTAATCCCGTGGTCCTGCTGCATTCACATGTCTCCCCTCATTGCATTCCGACAAGAGTTGTTTGCAATTCAGGTCGCTCAAGCTGCATGGTACAGGGAATGGGAAACAGGTGAGGACAGCAGGGGAAGACACAAGTGCCAATGGGCTGGCCTATATGCAGCGCTGAGCTCCCTAGCCACGCCCACCACAACAATATCAGGCTTGATTCGATCAAGTCCGACCCAGTGCCCTGAAAACCCTTAGCACCTTCCAAGGCACGGTAAACTGGGTGTGCTCGCAAGTGCGTGAGTGTGTCCGTGTTTGGTTGTACGAGTGCGTGTGTGTTCCTGACAGCGTACATGGGTGCACTTCCTAAACATAGGTCTGGATATGTGTAAATAGGCATCTGGATGTGGATCCAGGAGGTCCCGTCACAGTGTGTTCTGAGTGAGCATGTGGAGGCTGCGGCGAGTGACAGAGAAAGACAGAGATGGAGAGTGGGCTTGCATGTGAGAAATTCTCTGTTCATGTGCGGTAGCATGAGTGTGTCAGATATGACGTTGAACAGATGGAATTCAAAGTTTGTGCACTTTATACTTGCTCGCTTGAAATTCCCAGGAAACCATTCATTTGGCAAAGGCTTCCCTATAGTGCTGTCTGCTTCACCAAGATCTCCAGACGTGAGTCCGGGGATGCTAAGCAGCCACTGCTGTTGGCGATCTGCATGACAGTGATGATGAGGCCTACGAATACCATTGCTGGGAGCCAGGGTGCCTTGGCCGACGCAGGGAAGCGTCAGAATTCCCTTTCCTTGGTGTCTGAGCATAGCACCCTGCAGGAGTCTTAAACTTATGGCTTTGAGCCAACGGCCCCCGCATTGCCAGCTCCTGCCTATAGCCATTATAATCCACCGCTACTCGGTAGTAGGAAGGATCTGGCAGAGATGTGGGCCAGAGGGGCCAGGCAAGAGGGCAGACAAGAGGCGAGCGGACACCTGTGCAGTTAGGAGAACCCAATAACCCCTCACCTGCTGACCTTGAATCTCCATTCTGCTGTCATCGAACAGATGACGTGGATGGGGAGAGAGGTGGCGGATTCAGACACCGGCCACTTCCAGGACTGGCAAGGGCAGAGGAGGTGCGGGAGCTGTCCAACACGGGTTCAGCCAGGATGTGGGATGGAGCGCGAGCGGAGGTGAAAAGTGGACCCAGCCCGTCCCAGCGGGGTTTCCAGGTGCGCGATTTGAGGCTCCAGAGCTCCTGTACTTCCCTGTTGGCCTGTGAGAACTGGTGAGCAGTCAGAGCCAACCCCTAAGGGCCTTCGCAACCCTTTCGCTATGGCAACTCCACTTGGAACACTGGCACACGTCAGCAGGTGGCGCCTAGAACCTGACCACGTCACAGAGCACCTAACCTGCAGGCACCGCCCAGAGGATTCCCAGCACCCCTGGGGCGCATGTACAGTCAAGGAGGCATAAGCAGGGCCTGATGGCCTGTGAGCAAGAACTGACTACCGCTAAGAGGCGTCACTCCCCCTCCCGCTAAAGCTGATCCTGTTGGAATGCAAATGCAAATGCACCTCAGCACACTGGGCAAGGCATAGAAACGCAAAACATCCAGCCACCTCCTGGAGGCTTTGCTGCACGGCGGGCCGCGCATGCGCAGTCCTGCAACCTCAGAATCACGCCAGGCAGCTACCTCGCGGGCCACTGAAGGATTTCAAGTGGTCTCGGTCAAGTGAGCAGATGCTTTTTCCAGACTAATAGGATGTCAGTCGCAGTAGAGGGAGCCACAAGGTAGAAAAGGAAGGCCGCTACCCTCCTACCTCATATACACACCTCCTGCACAGAGCAAAGAAGCAGAGGGATTTGGGGACAGAACAGGGAGACAACAGCTTAGATGAATGCGGACTGTTGTTCACGAGAGGACTGGGAGAGGCCAGGAGTACAGAGGCTGAGAGCAGAGGGCGAATGGGAGCAGTTAAGAAGGGCCAGGAAGAGGGAGGGGCTTCTGAATTCCTCAGAGGAAGGGAAGAGATGCGTCGGGAGCTGTGCAGCCTGTGAAGCTCAGAAGGAGCAGGGGGAAAATGGGAAGCAGAGGCAGAAGCAAAGAGGCAGAGGCCCGGTGGCACGCGTGAGCTGATAGAAGTCTGGAGGCAGGAAGGCTAATTCTAGGAGTGGAAGGAGCAGGAAGGCAGGGACAAGGAGGGCATGAAGAGAGAATCTCAGGGGGTTTGGGGTGCAGCAAGTATGAGAGCAGGGGAGAAGCCTCAGGAACTTAGCCGCTGATGGAGATGGTGGCGAGGAAGGCCAGGATGCTCGCCATGGGACGGGCGCACCCCCGCCCATGTACCAACGAGAAGGAAATAGAGCCAGGGCATTCTGGGCCACAGGCCTCTGTCCCTCTCTGCCCACCGTGCCTTCTTGCTTCAGGGTGTAGACCAGAGGGGTAAAGAATGCCTTCTTTGGTTGGGGCACTTCCTGGGCCTAATCCCGTGGTCCTGCTGCATTCACATGTCTCCCCTCATTGCATTCCGACAAGAGTTGTTTGCAATTCAGGTCGCTCAAGCTGCATGGTACAGGGAATGGGAAACAGGTGAGGACAGCAGGGGAAGACACAAGTGCCAATGGGCTGGGCTATATGCAGCGCTGAGCTCCCTAGCCACGCCCACCACAACAATATCAGGCTTGATTCGATCAAGTCCGACCCAGTGCCCTGAAAACCCTTAGCACCTTCCAAGGCACGGTAAACTGGGTGTGCTCGCAAGTGCGTGAGTGTGTCCGTGTTTGGTTGTACGAGTGCGTGTGTGTTCCTGACAGCGTACATGGGTGCACTTCCTAAACATAGGTCTGGATATGTGTAAATAGGCATCTGGATGTGGATCCAGGAGGTCCCGTCACAGTGTGTTCTGAGTGAGCATGTGGAGGCTGCGGCGAGTGACAGAGAAAGACAGAGATGGAGAGTGGGCTTGCATGTGAGAAATTCTCTGTTCATGTGCGGTAGCATGAGTGTGTCAGATATGACGTTGAACAGATGGAATTCAAAGTTTGTGCACTTTATACTTGCTCGCTTGAAATTCCCAGGAAACCATTCATTTGGCAAAGGCTTCCCTATAGTGCTGTCTGCTTCACCAAGATCTCCAGACGTGAGTCCGGGGATGCTAAGCAGCCACTGCTGTTGGCGATCTGCATGACAGTGATGATGAGGCCTACGAATACCATTGCTGGGAGCCAGGGTGCCTTGGCCGACGCAGGGAAGCGTCAGAATTCCCTTTCCTTGGTGTCTGAGCATAGCACCCTGCAGGAGTCTTAAACTTATGGCTTTGAGCCAACGGCCCCCGCATTGCCAGCTCCTGCCTATAGCCATTATAATCCACCGCTACTCGGTAGTAGGAAGGATCTGGCAGAGATGTGGGCCAGAGGGGCCAGGCAAGAGGGCAGACAAGAGGCGAGCGGACACCTGTGCAGTTAGGAGAACCCAATAACCCCTCACCTGCTGACCTTGAATCTCCATTCTGCTGTCATCGAACAGATGACGTGGATGGGGAGAGAGGTGGCGGATTCAGACACCGGCCACTTCCAGGACTGGCAAGGGCAGAGGAGGTGGGGGAGCTGTCCAACACGGGTTCAGCCAGGATGTGGGATGGAGCGCGAGCGGAGGTGAAAAGTGGACCCAGCCCGTCCCAGCGGGGTTTCCAGGTGCGCGATTTGAGGCTCCAGAGCTCCTGTACTTCCCTGTTGGCCTGTGAGAACTGGTGAGCAGTCAGAGCCAACCCCTAAGGGCCTTCGCAACCCTTTCGCTATGGCAACTCCACTTGGAACACTGGCACACGTCAGCAGGTGGCGCCTAGAACCTGACCACGTCACAGAGCGCCTAACCTGCAGGCACCGCCCAGAGGATTCCCAGCACCCCTGGGGCGCATGTACAGTCAAGGAGGCATAAGCAGGGCCTGATGGCCTGTGAGCAAGAACTGACTACCGCTAAGAGGCGTCACTCCCCCTCCCGCTAAAGCTGATCCTGTTGGAATGCAAATGCAAATGCACCTCAGCACACTGGGCAAGGCATAGAAACGCAAAACATCCAGCCACCTCCTGGAGGCTTTGCTGCACGGCGGGCCGCGCATGCGCAGTCCTGCAACCTCAGAATCACGCCAGGCAGCTACCTCGCGGGCCACTGAAGGATTTCAAGTGGTCTCGGTCAAGTGAGCAGATGCTTTTTCCAGACTAATAGGATGTCAGTCGCAGTAGAGGGAGCCACAAGGTAGAAAAGGAAGGCCGCTACCCTCCTACCTCATATACACACCTCCTGCACAGAGCAAAGAAGCAGAGGGATTTGGGGACAGAACAGGGAGACAACAGCTTAGATGAATGCGGACTGTTGTTCACGAGAGGACTGGGAGAGGCCAGGAGTACAGAGGCTGAGAGCAGAGGGCGAATGGGAGCAGTTAAGAAGGGCCAGGAAGAGGGAGGGGCTTCTGAATTCCTCAGAGGAAGGGAAGAGATGCGTCGGGAGCTGTGCAGCCTGTGAAGCTCAGAAGGAGCAGGGGGAAAATGGGAAGCAGAGGCAGAAGCAAAGAGGCAGAGGCCCGGTGGCACGCGTGAGCTGATAGGAGTCTGGAGGCAGGAAGGCTAATTCTAGGAGTGGAAGGAGCAGGAAGGCAGGGACAAGGAGGGCATGAAGAGAGAATCTCAGGGGGTTTGGGGTGCAGCAAGTATGAGAGCAGGGGAGAAGCCTCAGGAACTTAGCCGCTGATGGAGATGGTGGCGAGGAAGGCCAGGATGCTCGCCATGGGACGGGCGCACCCCCGCCCATGTACCAACGAGAAGGAAATAGAGCCAGGGCATTCTGGGCCACAGGCCTCTGTCCCTCTCTGCCCACCGTGCCTTCTTGCTTCAGGGTGTAGACCAGAGGGGTAAAGAATGCCTTCTTTGGTTGGGGCACTTCCTGGGCCTAATCCCGTGGTCCTGCTGCATTCACATGTCTCCCCTCATTGCATTCCGACAAGAGTTGTTTGCAATTCAGGTCGCTCAAGCTGCATGGTACAGGGAATGGGAAACAGGTGAGGACAGCAGGGGAAGACACAAGTGCCAATGGGCTGGCCTATATGCAGCGCTGAGCTCCCTAGCCACGCCCACCACAACAATATCAGGCTTGATTCGATCAAGTCCGACCCAGTGCCCTGAAAACCCTTAGCACCTTCCAAGGCACGGTAAACTGGGTGTGCTCGCAAGTGCGTGAGTGTGTCCGTGTTTGGTTGTACGAGTGCGTGTGTGTTCCTGACAGCGTACATGGGTGCACTTCCTAAACATAGGTCTGGATATGTGTAAATAGGCATCTGGATGTGGATCCAGGAGGTCCCGTCACAGTGTGTTCTGAGTGAGCATGTGGAGGCTGCGGCGAGTGACAGAGAAAGACAGAGATGGAGAGTGGGCTTGCATGTGAGAAATTCTCTGTTCATGTGCGGTAGCATGAGTGTGTCAGATATGACGTTGAACAGATGGAATTCAAAGTTTGTGCACTTTATACTTGCTCGCTTGAAATTCCCAGGAAACCATTCATTTGGCAAAGGCTTCCCTATAGTGCTGTCTGCTTCACCAAGATCTCCAGACGTGAGTCCGGGGATGCTAAGCAGCCACTGCTGTTGGCGATCTGCATGACAGTGATGATGAGGCCTACGAATACCATTGCTGGGAGCCAGGGTGCCTTGGCCGACGCAGGGAAGCGTCAGAATTCCCTTTCCTTGGTGTCTGAGCATAGCACCCTGCAGGAGTCTTAAACTTATGGCTTTGAGCCAACGGCCCCCGCATTGCCAGCTCCTGCCTATAGCCATTATAATCCACCGCTACTCGGTAGTAGGAAGGATCTGGCAGAGATGTGGGCCAGAGGGGCCAGGCAAGAGGGCAGACAAGAGGCGAGCGGACACCTGTGCAGTTAGGAGAACCCAATAACCCCTCACCTGCTGACCTTGAATCTCCATTCTGCTGTCATCGAACAGATGACGTGGATGGGGAGAGAGGTGGCGGATTCAGACACCGGCCACTTCCAGGACTGGCAAGGGCAGAGGAGGTGCGGGAGCTGTCCAACACGGGTTCAGCCAGGATGTGGGATGGAGCGCGAGCGGAGGTGAAAAGTGGACCCAGCCCGTCCCAGCGGGGTTTCCAGGTGCGCGATTTGAGGCTCCAGAGCTCCTGTACTTCCCTGTTGGCCTGTGAGAACTGGTGAGCAGTCAGAGCCAACCCCTAAGGGCCTTCGCAACCCTTTCGCTATGGCAACTCCACTTGGAACACTGGCACACGTCAGCAGGTGGCGCCTAGAACCTGACCACGTCACAGAGCGCCTAACCTGCAAGCACCGCCCAGAGGATTCCCAGCACCCCTGGGGCGCATGTACAGTCAAGGAGGCATAAGCAGGGCCTGATGGCCTGTGAGCAAGAACTGACTACCGCTAAGAGGCGTCACTCCCCCTCCCGCTAAAGCTGATCCGGTTGGAATGCAAATGCAAATGCACCTCAGCACACTGGGCAAGGCATAGAAACGCAAAACATCCAGCCACCTCCTGGAGGCTTTGCTGCACGGCGGGCCGCGCATGCGCAGTCCTGCAACCTCAGAATCACGCCAGGCAGCTACCTCGCGGGCCACTGAAGGATTTCAAGTGGTCTCGGTCAAGTGAGCAGATGCTTTTTCCAGACTAATAGGATGTCAGTCGCAGTAGAGGGAGCCACAAGGTAGAAAAGGAAGGCCGCTACCCTCCTACCTCATATACACACCTCCTGCACAGAGCAAAGAAGCAGAGGGATTTGGGGACAGAACAGGGAGACAACAGCTTAGATGAATGCGGACTGTTGTTCACGAGAGGACTGGGAGAGGCCAGGAGTACAGAGGCTGAGAGCAGAGGGCGAATGGGAGCAGTTAAGAAGGGCCAGGAAGAGGGAGGGGCTTCTGAATTCCTCAGAGGAAGGGAAGAGATGCGTCGGGAGCTGTGCAGCCTGTGAAGCTCAGAAGGAGCAGGGGGAAAATGGGAAGCAGAGGCAGAAGCAAAGAGGCAGAGGCCCGGTGGCACGCGTGAGCTGATAGGAGTCTGGAGGCAGGAAGGCTAATTCTAGGAGTGGAAGGAGCAGGAAGGCAGGGACAAGGAGGGCATGAAGAGAGAATCTCAGGGGGTTTGGGGTGCAGCAAGTATGAGAGCAGGGGAGAAGCCTCAGGAACTTAGCCGCTGATGGAGATGGTGGCGAGGAAGGCCAGGATGCTCGCCATGGGACGGGCGCACCCCCGCCCATGTACCAACGAGAAGGAAATAGAGCCAGGGCATTCTGGGCCACAGGCCTCTGTCCCTCTCTGCCCACCGTGCCTTCTTGCTTCAGGGTGTAGACCAGAGGGGTAAAGAATGCCTTCTTTGGTTGGGGCACTTCCTGGGCCTAATCCCGTGGTCCTGCTGCATTCACATGTCTCCCCTCATTGCATTCCGACAAGAGTTGTTTGCAATTCAGGTCGCTCAAGCTGCATGGTACAGGGAATGGGAAACAGGTGAGGACAGCAGGGGAAGACACAAGTGCCAATGGGCTGGGCTATATGCAGCGCTGAGCTCCCTAGCCACGCCCACCACAACAATATCAGGCTTGATTCGATCAAGTCCGACCCAGTGCCCTGAAAACCCTTAGCACCTTCCAAGGCACGGTAAACTGGGTGTGCTCGCAAGTGCGTGAGTGTGTCCGTGTTTGGTTGTACGAGTGCGTGTGTGTTCCTGACAGCGTACATGGGTGCACTTCCTAAACATAGGTCTGGATATGTGTAAATAGGCATCTGGATGTGGATCCAGGAGGTCCCGTCACAGTGTGTTCTGAGTGAGCATGTGGAGGCTGCGGCGAGTGACAGAGAAAGACAGAGATGGAGAGTGGGCTTGCATGTGAGAAATTCTCTGTTCATGTGCGGTAGCATGAGTGTGTCAGATATGACGTTGAACAGATGGAATTCAAAGTTTGTGCACTTTATACTTGCTCGCTTGAAATTCCCAGGAAACCATTCATTTGGCAAAGGCTTCCCTATAGTGCTGTCTTCTTCACCAAGATCTCCAGACGTGAGTCCGGGGATGCTAAGCAGCCACTGCTGTTGGCGATCTGCATGACAGTGATGATGAGGCCTACGAATACCATTGCTGGGAGCCAGGGTGCCTTGGCCGACGCAGGGAAGCGTCAGAATTCCCTTTCCTTGGTGTCTGAGCATAGCACCCTGCAGGAGTCTTAAACTTATGGCTTTGAGCCAACGGCCCCCGCATTGCCAGCTCCTGCCTATAGCCATTATAATCCACCGCTACTCGGTAGTAGGAAGGATCTGGCAGAGATGTGGGCCAGAGGGGCCAGGCAAGAGGGCAGACAAGAGGCGAGCGGACACCTGTGCAGTTAGGAGAACCCAATAACCCCTCACCTGCTGACCTTGAATCTCCATTCTGCTGTCATCGAACAGATGACGTGGATGGGGAGAGAGGTGGCGGATTCAGACACCGGCCACTTCCAGGACTGGCAAGGGCAGAGGAGGTGGGGGAGCTGTCCAACACGGGTTCAGCCAGGATGTGGGATGGAGCGCGAGCGGAGGTGAAAAGTGGACCCAGCCCGTCCCAGCGGGTTTTCCAGGTGCGCGATTTGAGGCTCCAGAGCTCCTGTACTTCCCTGTTGGCCTGTGAGAACTGGTGAGCAGTCAGAGCCAACCCCTAAGGGCCTTCGCAACCCTTTCGCTATGGCAACTCCACTTGGAACACTGGCACACGTCAGCAGGTGGCGCCTAGAACCTGACCACGTCACAGAGCGCCTAACCTGCAGGCACCGCCCAGAGGATTCCCAGCACCCCTGGGGCGCATGTACAGTCAAGGAGGCATAAGCAGGGCCTGATGGCCTGTGAGCAAGAACTGACTACCGCTAAGAGGCGTCACTCCCCCTCCCGCTAAAGCTGATCCTGTTGGAATGCAAATGCAAATGCACCTCAGCACACTGGGCAAGGCATAGAAACGCAAAACATCCAGCCACCTCCTGGAGGCTTTGCTGCACGGCGGGCCGCGCATGCGCAGTCCTGCAACCTCAGAATCACGCCAGGCAGCTACCTCGCGGGCCACTGAAGGATTTCAAGTGGTCTCGGTCAAGTGAGCAGATGCTTTTTCCAGACTAATAGGATGTCAGTCGCAGTAGAGGGAGCCACAAGGTAGAAAAGGAAGGCCGCTACCCTCCTACCTCATATACACACCTCCTGCACAGAGCAAAGAAGCAGAGGGATTTGGGGACAGAACAGGGAGACAACAGCTTAGATGAATGCGGACTGTTGTTCACGAGAGGACTGGGAGAGGCCAGGAGTACAGAGGCTGAGAGCAGAGGGCGAATGGGAGCAGTTAAGAAGGGCCAGGAAGAGGGAGGGGCTTCTGAATTCCTCAGAGGAAGGGAAGAGATGCGTCGGGAGCTGTGCAGCCTGTGAAGCTCAGAAGGAGCAGGGGGAAAATGGGAAGCAGAGGCAGAAGCAAAGAGGCAGAGGCCCGGTGGCACGCGTGAGCTGATAGGAGTCTGGAGGCAGGAAGGCTAATTCTAGGAGTGGAAGGAGCAGGAAGGCAGGGACAAGGAGGGCATGAAGAGAGAATCTCAGGGGGTTTGGGGTGCAGCAAGTATGAGAGCAGGGGAGAAGCCTCAGGAACTTAGCCGCTGATGGAGATGGTGGCGAGGAAGGCCAGGATGCTCGCCATGGGACGGGCGCACCCCCGCCCATGTACCAACGAGAAGGAAATAGAGCCAGGGCATTCTGGGCCACAGGCCTCTGTCCCTCTCTGCCCACCGTGCCTTCTTGCTTCAGGGTGTAGACCAGAGGGGTAAAGAATGCCTTCTTTGGTTGGGGCACTTCCTGGGCCTAATCCCGTGGTCCTGCTGCATTCACATGTCTCCCCTCATTGCATTCCGACAAGAGTTGTTTGCAATTCAGGTCGCTCAAGCTGCATGGTACAGGGAATGGGAAACAGGTGAGGACAGCAGGGGAAGACACAAGTGCCAATGGGCTGGCCTATATGCAGCGCTGAGCTCCCTAGCCACGCCCACCACAACAATATCAGGCTTGATTCGATCAAGTCCGACCCAGTGCCCTGAAAACCCTTAGCACCTTCCAAGGCACGGTAAACTGGGTGTGCTCGCAAGTGCGTGAGTGTGTCCGTGTTTGGTTGTACGAGTGCGTGTGTGTTCCTGACAGCGTACATGGGTGCACTTCCTAAACATAGGTCTGGATATGTGTAAATAGGCATCTGGATGTGGATCCAGGAGGTCCCGTCACAGTGTGTTCTGAGTGAGCATGTGGAGGCTGCGGCGAGTGACAGAGAAAGACAGAGATGGAGAGTGGGCTTGCATGTGAGAAATTCTCTGTTCATGTGCGGTAGCATGAGTGTGTCAGATATGACGTTGAACAGATGGAATTCAAAGTTTGTGCACTTTATACTTGCTCGCTTGAAATTCCCAGGAAACCATTCATTTGGCAAAGGCTTCCCTATAGTGCTGTCTGCTTCACCAAGATCTCCAGACGTGAGTCCGGGGATGCTAAGCAGCCACTGCTGTTGGCGATCTGCATGACAGTGATGATGAGGCCTACGAATACCATTGCTGGGAGCCAGGGTGCCTTGGCCGACGCAGGGAAGCGTCAGAATTCCCTTTCCTTGGTGTCTGAGCATAGCACCCTGCAGGAGTCTTAAACTTATGGCTTTGAGCCAACGGCCCCCGCATTGCCAGCTCCTGCCTATAGCCATTATAATCCACCGCTACTCGGTAGTAGGAAGGATCTGGCAGAGATGTGGGCCAGAGGGGCCAGGCAAGAGGGCAGACAAGAGGCGAGCGGACACCTGTGCAGTTAGGAGAACCCAATAACCCCTCACCTGCTGACCTTGAATCTCCATTCTGCTGTCATCGAACAGATGACGTGGATGGGGAGAGAGGTGGCGGATTCAGACACCGGCCACTTCCAGGACTGGCAAGGGCAGAGGAGGTGCGGGAGCTGTCCAACACGGGTTCAGCCAGGATGTGGGATGGAGCGCGAGCGGAGGTGAAAAGTGGACCCAGCCCGTCCCAGCGGGGTTTCCAGGTGCGCGATTTGAGGCTCCAGAGCTCCTGTACTTCCCTGTTGGCCTGTGAGAACTGGTGAGCAGTCAGAGCCAACCCCTAAGGGCCTTCGCAACCCTTTCGCTATGGCAACTCCACTTGGAACACTGGCACACGTCAGCAGGTGGCGCCTAGAACCTGACCACGTCACAGAGCGCCTAACTTGCAGGCACCGCCCAGAGGATTCCCAGCACCCCTGGGGCGCATGTACAGTCAAGGAGGCATAAGCAGGGCCTGATGGCCTGTGAGCAAGAACTGACTACCGCTAAGAGGCGTCACTCCCCCTCCCGCTAAAGCTGATCCTGTTGGAATGCAAATGCAAATGCACCTCAGCACACTGGGCAAGGCATAGAAACGCAAAACATCCAGCCACCTCCTGGAGGCTTTGCTGCACGGCGGGCCGCGCATGCGCAGTCCTGCAACCTCAGAATCACGCCAGGCAGCTACCTCGCGGGCCACTGAAGGATTTCAAGTGGTCTCGGTCAAGTGAGCAGATGCTTTTTCCAGACTAATAGGATGTCAGTCGCAGTAGAGGGAGCCACAAGGTAGAAAAGGAAGGCCGCTACCCTCCTACCTCATATACACACCTCCTGCACAGAGCAAAGAAGCAGAGGGATTTGGGGACAGAACAGGGAGACAACAGCTTAGATGAATGCGGACTGTTGTTCACGAGAGGACTGGGAGAGGCCAGGAGTACAGAGGCTGAGAGCAGAGGGCGAATGGGAGCAGTTAAGAAGGGCCAGGAAGAGGGAGGGGCTTCTGAATTCCTCAGAGGAAGGGAAGAGATGCGTCGGGAGCTGTGCAGCCTGTGAAGCTCAGAAGGAGCAGGGGGAAAATGGGAAGCAGAGGCAGAAGCAAAGAGGCAGAGGCCCGGTGGCACGCGTGAGCTGATAGGAGTCTGGAGGCAGGAAGGCTAATTCTAGGAGTGGAAGGAGCAGGAAGGCAGGGACAAGGAGGGCATGAAGAGAGAATCTCAGGGGGTTTGGGGTGCAGCAAGTATGAGAGCAGGGGAGAAGCCTCAGGAACTTAGCCGCTGATGGAGATGGTGGCGAGGAAGGCCAGGATGCTCGCCATGGGACGGGCGCACCCCCGCCCATGTACCAACGAGAAGGAAATAGAGCCAGGGCATTCTGGGCCACAGGCCTCTGTCCCTCTCTGCCCACCGTGCCTTCTTGCTTCAGGGTGTAGACCAGAGGGGTAAAGAATGCCTTCTTTGGTTGGGGCACTTCCTGGGCCTAATCCCGTGGTCCTGCTGCATTCACATGTCTCCCCTCATTGCATTCCGACAAGAGTTGTTTGCAATTCAGGTCGCTCAAGCTGCATGGTACAGGGAATGGGAAACAGGTGAGGACAGCAGGGGAAGACACAAGTGCCAATGGGCTGGGCTATATGCAGCGCTGAGCTCCCTAGCCACGCCCACCACAACAATATCAGGCTTGATTCGATCAAGTCCGACCCAGTGCCCTGAAAACCCTTAGCACCTTCCAAGGCACGGTAAACTGGGTGTGCTCGCAAGTGCGTGAGTGTGTCCGTGTTTGGTTGTACGAGTGCGTGTGTGTTCCTGACAGCGTACATGGGTGCACTTCCTAAACATAGGTCTGGATATGTGTAAATAGGCATCTGGATGTGGATCCAGGAGGTCCCGTCACAGTGTGTTCTGAGTGAGCATGTGGAGGCTGCGGCGAGTGACAGAGAAAGACAGAGATGGAGAGTGGGCTTGCATGTGAGAAATTCTCTGTTCATGTGCGGTAGCATGAGTGTGTCAGATATGACGTTGAACAGATGGAATTCAAAGATTGTGCACTTTATACTTGCTCGCTTGAAATTCCCAGGAAACCATTCATTTGGCAAAGGCTTCCCTATAGTGCTGTCTTCTTCACCAAGATCTCCAGACGTGAGTCCGGGGATGCTAAGCAGCCACTGCTGTTGGCGATCTGCATGACAGTGATGATGAGGCCTACGAATACCATTGCTGGGAGCCAGGGTGCCTTGGCCGACGCAGGGAAGCGTCAGAATTCCCTTTCCTTGGTGTCTGAGCATAGC
Source organism: Perognathus longimembris pacificus (assembly GCF_023159225.1). Taxonomy (NCBI): domain Eukaryota; kingdom Metazoa; phylum Chordata; class Mammalia; order Rodentia; family Heteromyidae; genus Perognathus; species Perognathus longimembris. The sequence continues at coordinate 11,924 of NW_025959392.1, read as the reverse complement.
ACCCTGCAGGAGTCTTAAACTTATGGCTTTGAGCCAACGGCCCCCGCATTGCCAGCTCCTGCCTATAGCCATTATAATCCACCGCTACTCGGTAGTAGGAAGGATCTGGCAGAGATGTGGGCCAGAGGGGCCAGGCAAGAGGGCAGACAAGAGGCGAGCGGACACCTGTGCAGTTAGGAGAACCCAATAACCCCTCACCTGCTGACCTTGAATCTCCATTCTGCTGTCATCGAACAGATGACGTGGATGGGGAGAGAGGTGGCGGATTCAGACACCGGCCACTTCCAGGACTGGCAAGGGCAGAGGAGGTGGGGGAGCTGTCCAACACGGGTTCAGCCAGGATGTGGGATGGAGCGCGAGCGGAGGTGAAAAGTGGACCCAGCCCGTCCCAGCGGGGTTTCCAGGTGCGCGATTTGAGGCTCCAGAGCTCCTGTACTTCCCTGTTGGCCTGTGAGAACTGGTGAGCAGTCAGAGCCAACCCCTAAGGGCCTTCGCAACCCTTTCGCTATGGCAACTCCACTTGGAACACTGGCACACGTCAGCAGGTGGCGCCTAGAACCTGACCACGTCACAGAGCGCCTAACCTGCAGGCACCGCCCAGAGGATTCCCAGCACCCCTGGGGCGCATGTACAGTCAAGGAGGCATAAGCAGGGCCTGATGGCCTGTGAGCAAGAACTGACTACCGCTAAGAGGCGTCACTCCCCCTCCCGCTAAAGCTGATCCGGTTGGAATGCAAATGCAAATGCACCTCAGCACACTGGGCAAGGCATAGAAACGCAAAACATCCAGCCACCTCCTGGAGGCTTTGCTGCACGGCGGGCCGCGCATGCGCAGTCCTGCAACCTCAGAATCACGCCAGGCAGCTACCTCGCGGGCCACTGAAGGATTTCAAGTGGTCTCGGTCAAGTGAGCAGATGCTTTTTCCAGACTAATAGGATGTCAGTCGCAGTAGAGGGAGCCACAAGGTAGAAAAGGAAGGCCGCTACCCTCCTACCTCATATACACACCTCCTGCACAGAGCAAAGAAGCAGAGGGATTTGGGGACAGAACAGGGAGACAACAGCTTAGATGAATGCGGACTGTTGTTCACGAGAGGACTGGGAGAGGCCAGGAGTACAGAGGCTGAGAGCAGAGGGCGAATGGGAGCAGTTAAGAAGGGCCAGGAAGAGGGAGGGGCTTCTGAATTCCTCAGAGGAAGGGAAGAGATGCGTCGGGAGCTGTGCAGCCTGTGAAGCTCAGAAGGAGCAGGGGGAAAATGGGAAGCAGAGGCAGAAGCAAAGAGGCAGAGGCCCGGTGGCACGCGTGAGCTGATAGGAGTCTGGAGGCAGGAAGGCTAATTCTAGGAGTGGAAGGAGCAGGAAGGCAGGGACAAGGAGGGCATGAAGAGAGAATCTCAGGGGGTTTGGGGTGCAGCAAGTATGAGAGCAGGGGAGAAGCCTCAGGAACTTAGCCGCTGATGGAGATGGTGGCGAGGAAGGCCAGGATGCTCGCCATGGGACGGGCGCACCCCCGCCCATGTACCAACGAGAAGGAAATAGAGCCAGGGCATTCTGGGCCACAGGCCTCTGTCCCTCTCTGCCCACCGTGCCTTCTTGCTTCAGGGTGTAGACCAGAGGGGTAAAGAATGCCTTCTTTGGTTGGGGCACTTCCTGGGCCTAATCCCGTGGTCCTGCTGCATTCACATGTCTCCCCTCATTGCATTCCGACAAGAGTTGTTTGCAATTCAGGTCGCTCAAGCTGCATGGTACAGGGAATGGGAAACAGGTGAGGACAGCAGGGGAAGACACAAGTGCCAATGGGCTGGCCTATATGCAGCGCTGAGCTCCCTAGCCACGCCCACCACAACAATATCAGGCTTGATTCGATCAAGTCCGACCCAGTGCCCTGAAAACCCTTAGCACCTTCCAAGGCACGGTAAACTGGGTGTGCTCGCAAGTGCGTGAGTGTGTCCGTGTTTGGTTGTACGAGTGCGTGTGTGTTCCTGACAGCGTACATGGGTGCACTTCCTAAACATAGGTCTGGATATGTGTAAATAGGCATCTGGATGTGGATCCAGGAGGTCCCGTCACAGTGTGTTCTGAGTGAGCATGTGGAGGCTGCGGCGAGTGACAGAGAAAGACAGAGATGGAGAGTGGGCTTGCATGTGAGAAATTCTCTGTTCATGTGCGGTAGCATGAGTGTGTCAGATATGACGTTGAACAGATGGAATTCAAAGATTGTGCACTTTATACTTGCTCGCTTGAAATTCCCAGGAAACCATTCATTTGGCAAAGGCTTCCCTATAGTGCTGTCTTCTTCACCAAGATCTCCAGACGTGAGTCCGGGGATGCTAAGCAGCCACTGCTGTTGGCGATCTGCATGACAGTGATGATGAGGCCTACGAATACCATTGCTGGGAGCCAGGGTGCCTTGGCCGACGCAGGGAAGCGTCAGAATTCCCTTTCCTTGGTGTCTGAGCATAGCACCCTGCAGGAGTCTTAAACTTATGGCTTTGAGCCAACGGCCCCCGCATTGCCAGCTCCTGCCTATAGCCATTATAATCCACCGCTACTCGGTAGTAGGAAGGATCTGGCAGAGATGTGGGCCAGAGGGGCCAGGCAAGAGGGCAGACAAGAGGCGAGCGGACACCTGTGCAGTTAGGAGAACCCAATAACCCCTCACCTGCTGACCTTGAATCTCCATTCTGCTGTCATCGAACAGATGACGTGGATGGGGAGAGAGGTGGCGGATTCAGACACCGGCCACTTCCAGGACTGGCAAGGGCAGAGGAGGTGGGGGAGCTGTCCAACACGGGTTCAGCCAGGATGTGGGATGGAGCGCGAGCGGAGGTGAAAAGTGGACCCAGCCCGTCCCAGCGGGGTTTCCAGGTGCGCGATTTGAGGCTCCAGAGCTCCTGTACTTCCCTGTTGGCCTGTGAGAACTGGTGAGCAGTCAGAGCCAACCCCTAAGGGCCTTCGCAACCCTTTCGCTATGGCAACTCCACTTGGAACACTGGCACACGTCAGCAGGTGGCGCCTAGAACCTGACCACGTCACAGAGCGCCTAACCTGCAGGCACCGCCCAGAGGATTCCCAGCACCCCTGGGGCGCATGTACAGTCAAGGAGGCATAAGCAGGGCCTGATGGCCTGTGAGCAAGAACTGACTACCGCTAAGAGGCGTCACTCCCCCTCCCGCTAAAGCTGATCCGGTTGGAATGCAAATGCAAATGCACCTCAGCACACTGGGCAAGGCATAGAAACGCAAAACATCCAGCCACCTCCTGGAGGCTTTGCTGCACGGCGGGCCGCGCATGCGCAGTCCTGCAACCTCAGAATCACGCCAGGCAGCTACCTCGCGGGCCACTGAAGGATTTCAAGTGGTCTCGGTCAAGTGAGCAGATGCTTTTTCCAGACTAATAGGATGTCAGTCGCAGTAGAGGGAGCCACAAGGTAGAAAAGGAAGGCCGCTACCCTCCTACCTCATATACACACCTCCTGCACAGAGCAAAGAAGCAGAGGGATTTGGGGACAGAACAGGGAGACAACAGCTTAGATGAATGCGGACTGTTGTTCACGAGAGGACTGGGAGAGGCCAGGAGTACAGAGGCTGAGAGCAGAGGGCGAATGGGAGCAGTTAAGAAGGGCCAGGAAGAGGGAGGGGCTTCTGAATTCCTCAGAGGAAGGGAAGAGATGCGTCGGGAGCTGTGCAGCCTGTGACGCTCAGAAGGAGCAGGGGGAAAATGGGAAGCAGAGGCAGAAGCAAAGAGGCAGAGGCCCGGTGGCACGCGTGAGCTGATAGGAGTCTGGAGGCAGGAAGGCTAATTCTAGGAGTGGAAGGAGCAGGAAGGCAGGGACAAGGAGGGCATGAAGAGAGAATCTCAGGGGGTTTGGGGTGCAGCAAGTATGAGAGCAGGGGAGAAGCCTCAGGAACTTAGCCGCTGATGGAGATGGTGGCGAGGAAGGCCAGGATGCTCGCCATGGGACGGGCGCACCCCCGCCCATGTACCAACGAGAAGGAAATAGAGCCAGGGCATTCTGGGCCACAGGCCTCTGTCCCTCTCTGCCCACCGTGCCTTCTTGCTTCAGGGTGTAGACCAGAGGGGTAAAGAATGCCTTCTTTGGTTGGGGCACTTCCTGGGCCTAATCCCGTGGTCCTGCTGCATTCACATGTCTCCCCTCATTGCATTCCGACAAGAGTTGTTTGCAATTCAGGTCGCTCAAGCTGCATGGTACAGGGAATGGGAAACAGGTGAGGACAGCAGGGGAAGACACAAGTGCCAATGGGCTGGCCTATATGCAGCGCTGAGCTCCCTAGCCACGCCCACCACAACAATATCAGGCTTGATTCGATCAAGTCCGACCCAGTGCCCTGAAAACCCTTAGCACCTTCCAAGGCACGGTAAACTGGGTGTGCTCGCAAGTGCGTGAGTGTGTCCGTGTTTGGTTGTACGAGTGCGTGTGTGTTCCTGACAGCGTACATGGGTGCACTTCCTAAACATAGGTCTGGATATGTGTAAATAGGCATCTGGATGTGGATCCAGGAGGTCCCGTCACAGTGTGTTCTGAGTGAGCATGTGGAGGCTGCGGCGAGTGACAGAGAAAGACAGAGATGGAGAGTGGGCTTGCATGTGAGAAATTCTCTGTTCATGTGCGGTAGCATGAGTGTGTCAGATATGACGTTGAACAGATGGAATTCAAAGATTGTGCACTTTATACTTGCTCGCTTGAAATTCCCAGGAAACCATTCATTTGGCAAAGGCTTCCCTATAGTGCTGTCTTCTTCACCAAGATCTCCAGACGTGAGTCCGGGGATGCTAAGCAGCCACTGCTGTTGGCGATCTGCATGACAGTGATGATGAGGCCTACGAATACCATTGCTGGGAGCCAGGGTGCCTTGGCCGACGCAGGGAAGCGTCAGAATTCCCTTTCCTTGGTGTCTGAGCATAGCACCCTGCAGGAGTCTTAAACTTATGGCTTTGAGCCAACGGCCCCCGCATTGCCAGCTCCTGCCTATAGCCATTATAATCCACCGCTACTCGGTAGTAGGAAGGATCTGGCAGAGATGTGGGCCAGAGGGGCCAGGCAAGAGGGCAGACAAGAGGCGAGCGGACACCTGTGCAGTTAGGAGAACCCAATAACCCCTCACCTGCTGACCTTGAATCTCCATTCTGCTGTCATCGAACAGATGACGTGGATGGGGAGAGAGGTGGCGGATTCAGACACCGGCCACTTCCAGGACTGGCAAGGGCAGAGGAGGTGGGGGAGCTGTCCAACACGGGTTCAGCCAGGATGTGGGATGGAGCGCGAGCGGAGGTGAAAAGTGGACCCAGCCCGTCCCAGCGGGGTTTCCAGGTGCGCGATTTGAGGCTCCAGAGCTCCTGTACTTCCCTGTTGGCCTGTGAGAACTGGTGAGCAGTCAGAGCCAACCCCTAAGGGCCTTCGCAACCCTTTCGCTATGGCAACTCCACTTGGAACACTGGCACACGTCAGCAGGTGGCGCCTAGAACCTGACCACGTCACAGAGCGCCTAACCTGCAGGCACCGCCCAGAGGATTCCCAGCACCCCTGGGGCGCATGTACAGTCAAGGAGGCATAAGCAGGGCCTGATGGCCTGTGAGCAAGAACTGACTACCGCTAAGAGGCGTCACTCCCCCTCCCGCTAAAGCTGATCCGGTTGGAATGCAAATGCAAATGCACCTCAGCACACTGGGCAAGGCATAGAAACGCAAAACATCCAGCCACCTCCTGGAGGCTTTGCTGCACGGCGGGCCGCGCATGCGCAGTCCTGCAACCTCAGAATCACGCCAGGCAGCTACCTCGCGGGCCACTGAAGGATTTCAAGTGGTCTCGGTCAAGTGAGCAGATGCTTTTTCCAGACTAATAGGATGTCAGTCGCAGTAGAGGGAGCCACAAGGTAGAAAAGGAAGGCCGCTACCCTCCTACCTCATATACACACCTCCTGCACAGAGCAAAGAAGCAGAGGGATTTGGGGACAGAACAGGGAGACAACAGCTTAGATGAATGCGGACTGTTGTTCACGAGAGGACTGGGAGAGGCCAGGAGTACAGAGGCTGAGAGCAGAGGGCGAATGGGAGCAGTTAAGAAGGGCCAGGAAGAGGGAGGGGCTTCTGAATTCCTCAGAGGAAGGGAAGAGATGCGTCGGGAGCTGTGCAGCCTGTGAAGCTCAGAAGGAGCAGGGGGAAAATGGGAAGCAGAGGCAGAAGCAAAGAGGCAGAGGCCCGGTGGCACGCGTGAGCTGATAGGAGTCTGGAGGCAGGAAGGCTAATTCTAGGAGTGGAAGGAGCAGGAAGGCAGGGACAAGGAGGGCATGAAGAGAGAATCTCAGGGGGTTTGGGGTGCAGCAAGTATGAGAGCAGGGGAGAAGCCTCAGGAACTTAGCCGCTGATGGAGATGGTGGCGAGGAAGGCCAGGATGCTCGCCATGGGACGGGCGCACCCCCGCCCATGTACCAACGAGAAGGAAATAGAGCCAGGGCATTCTGGGCCACAGGCCTCTGTCCCTCTCTGCCCACCGTGCCTTCTTGCTTCAGGGTGTAGACCAGAGGGGTAAAGAATGCCTTCTTTGGTTGGGGCACTTCCTGGGCCTAATCCCGTGGTCCTGCTGCATTCACATGTCTCCCCTCATTGCATTCCGACAAGAGTTGTTTGCAATTCAGGTCGCTCAAGCTGCATGGTACAGGGAATGGGAAACAGGTGAGGACAGCAGGGGAAGACACAAGTGCCAATGGGCTGGCCTATATGCAGCGCTGAGCTCCCTAGCCACGCCCACCACAACAATATCAGGCTTGATTCGATCAAGTCCGACCCAGTGCCCTGAAAACCCTTAGCACCTTCCAAGGCACGGTAAACTGGGTGTGCTCGCAAGTGCGTGAGTGTGTCCGTGTTTGGTTGTACGAGTGCGTGTGTGTTCCTGACAGCGTACATGGGTGCACTTCCTAAACATAGGTCTGGATATGTGTAAATAGGCATCTGGATGTGGATCCAGGAGGTCCCGTCACAGTGTGTTCTGAGTGAGCATGTGGAGGCTGCGGCGAGTGACAGAGAAAGACAGAGATGGAGAGTGGGCTTGCATGTGAGAAATTCTCTGTTCATGTGCGGTAGCATGAGTGTGTCAGATATGACGTTGAACAGATGGAATTCAAAGATTGTGCACTTTATACTTGCTCGCTTGAAATTCCCAGGAAACCATTCATTTGGCAAAGGCTTCCCTATAGTGCTGTCTTCTTCACCAAGATCTCCAGACGTGAGTCCGGGGATGCTAAGCAGCCACTGCTGTTGGCGATCTGCATGACAGTGATGATGAGGCCTACGAATACCATTGCTGGGAGCCAGGGTGCCTTGGCCGACGCAGGGAAGCGTCAGAATTCCCTTTCCTTGGTGTCTGAGCATAGCACCCTGCAGGAGTCTTAAACTTATGGCTTTGAGCCAACGGCCCCCGCATTGCCAGCTCCTGCCTATAGCCATTATAATCCACCGCTACTCGGTAGTAGGAAGGATCTGGCAGAGATGTGGGCCAGAGGGGCCAGGCAAGAGGGCAGACAAGAGGCGAGCGGACACCTGTGCAGTTAGGAGAACCCAATAACCCCTCACCTGCTGACCTTGAATCTCCATTCTGCTGTCATCGAACAGATGACGTGGATGGGGAGAGAGGTGGCGGATTCAGACACCGGCCACTTCCAGGACTGGCAAGGGCAGAGGAGGTGGGGGAGCTGTCCAACACGGGTTCAGCCAGGATGTGGGATGGAGCGCGAGCGGAGGTGAAAAGTGGACCCAGCCCGTCCCAGCGGGGTTTCCAGGTGCGCGATTTGAGGCTCCAGAGCTCCTGTACTTCCCTGTTGGCCTGTGAGAACTGGTGAGCAGTCAGAGCCAACCCCTAAGGGCCTTCGCAACCCTTTCGCTATGGCAACTCCACTTGGAACACTGGCACACGTCAGCAGGTGGCGCCTAGAACCTGACCACGTCACAGAGCGCCTAACCTGCAGGCACCGCCCAGAGGATTCCCAGCACCCCTGGGGCGCATGTACAGTCAAGGAGGCATAAGCAGGGCCTGATGGCCTGTGAGCAAGAACTGACTACCGCTAAGAGGCGTCACTCCCCCTCCCGCTAAAGCTGATCCGGTTGGAATGCAAATGCAAATGCACCTCAGCACACTGGGCAAGGCATAGAAACGCAAAACATCCAGCCACCTCCTGGAGGCTTTGCTGCACGGCGGGCCGCGCATGCGCAGTCCTGCAACCTCAGAATCACGCCAGGCAGCTACCTCGCGGGCCACTGAAGGATTTCAAGTGGTCTCGGTCAAGTGAGCAGATGCTTTTTCCAGACTAATAGGATGTCAGTCGCAGTAGAGGGAGCCACAAGGTAGAAAAGGAAGGCCGCTACCCTCCTACCTCATATACACACCTCCTGCACAGAGCAAAGAAGCAGAGGGATTTGGGGACAGAACAGGGAGACAACAGCTTAGATGAATGCGGACTGTTGTTCACGAGAGGACTGGGAGAGGCCAGGAGTACAGAGGCTGAGAGCAGAGGGCGAATGGGAGCAGTTAAGAAGGGCCAGGAAGAGGGAGGGGCTTCTGAATTCCTCAGAGGAAGGGAAGAGATGCGTCGGGAGCTGTGCAGCCTGTGAAGCTCAGAAGGAGCAGGGGGAAAATGGGAAGCAGAGGCAGAAGCAAAGAGGCAGAGGCCCGGTGGCACGCGTGAGCTGATAGGAGTCTGGAGGCAGGAAGGCTAATTCTAGGAGTGGAAGGAGCAGGAAGGCAGGGACAAGGAGGGCATGAAGAGAGAATCTCAGGGGGTTTGGGGTGCAGCAAGTATGAGAGCAGGGGAGAAGCCTCAGGAACTTAGCCGCTGATGGAGATGGTGGCGAGGAAGGCCAGGATGCTCGCCATGGGACGGGCGCACCCCCGCCCATGTACCAACGAGAAGGAAATAGAGCCAGGGCATTCTGGGCCACAGGCCTCTGTCCCTCTCTGCCCACCGTGCCTTCTTGCTTCAGGGTGTAGACCAGAGGGGTAAAGAATGCCTTCTTTGGTTGGGGCACTTCCTGGGCCTAATCCCGTGGTCCTGCTGCATTCACATGTCTCCCCTCATTGCATTCCGACAAGAGTTGTTTGCAATTCAGGTCGCTCAAGCTGCATGGTACAGGGAATGGGAAACAGGTGAGGACAGCAGGGGAAGACACAAGTGCCAATGGGCTGGCCTATATGCAGCGCTGAGCTCCCTAGCCACGCCCACCACAACAATATCAGGCTTGATTCGATCAAGTCCGACCCAGTGCCCTGAAAACCCTTAGCACCTTCCAAGGCACGGTAAACTGGGTGTGCTCGCAAGTGCGTGAGTGTGTCCGTGTTTGGTTGTACGAGTGCGTGTGTGTTCCTGACAGCGTACATGGGTGCACTTCCTAAACATAGGTCTGGATATGTGTAAATAGGCATCTGGATGTGGATCCAGGAGGTCCCGTCACAGTGTGTTCTGAGTGAGCATGTGGAGGCTGCGGCGAGTGACAGAGAAAGACAGAGATGGAGAGTGGGCTTGCATGTGAGAAATTCTCTGTTCATGTGCGGTAGCATGAGTGTGTCAGATATGACGTTGAACAGATGGAATTCAAAGATTGTGCACTTTATACTTGCTCGCTTGAAATTCCCAGGAAACCATTCATTTGGCAAAGGCTTCCCTATAGTGCTGTCTTCTTCACCAAGATCTCCAGACGTGAGTCCGGGGATGCTAAGCAGCCACTGCTGTTGGCGATCTGCATGACAGTGATGATGAGGCCTACGAATACCATTGCTGGGAGCCAGGGTGCCTTGGCCGACGCAGGGAAGCGTCAGAATTCCCTTTCCTTGGTGTCTGAGCATAGCACCCTGCAGGAGTCTTAAACTTATGGCTTTGAGCCAACGGCCCCCGCATTGCCAGCTCCTGCCTATAGCCATTATAATCCACCGCTACTCGGTAGTAGGAAGGATCTGGCAGAGATGTGGGCCAGAGGGGCCAGGCAAGAGGGCAGACAAGAGGCGAGCGGACACCTGTGCAGTTAGGAGAACCCAATAACCCCTCACCTGCTGACCTTGAATCTCCATTCTGCTGTCATCGAACAGATGACGTGGATGGGGAGAGAGGTGGCGGATTCAGACACCGGCCACTTCCAGGACTGGCAAGGGCAGAGGAGGTGGGGGAGCTGTCCAACACGGGTTCAGCCAGGATGTGGGATGGAGCGCGAGCGGAGGTGAAAAGTGGACCCAGCCCGTCCCAGCGGGGTTTCCAGGTGCGCGATTTGAGGCTCCAGAGCTCCTGTACTTCCCTGTTGGCCTGTGAGAACTGGTGAGCAGTCAGAGCCAACCCCTAAGGGCCTTCGCAACCCTTTCGCTATGGCAACTCCACTTGGAACACTGGCACACGTCAGCAGGTGGCGCCTAGAACCTGACCACGTCACAGAGCGCCTAACCTGCAGGCACCGCCCAGAGGATTCCCAGCACCCCTGGGGCGCATGTACAGTCAAGGAGGCATAAGCAGGGCCTGATGGCCTGTGAGCAAGAACTGACTACCGCTAAGAGGCGTCACTCCCCCTCCCGCTAAAGCTGATCCGGTTGGAATGCAAATGCAAATGCACCTCAGCACACTGGGCAAGGCATAGAAACGCAAAACATCCAGCCACCTCCTGGAGGCTTTGCTGCACGGCGGGCCGCGCATGCGCAGTCCTGCAACCTCAGAATCACGCCAGGCAGCTACCTCGCGGGCCACTGAAGGATTTCAAGTGGTCTCGGTCAAGTGAGCAGATGCTTTTTCCAGACTAATAGGATGTCAGTCGCAGTAGAGGGAGCCACAAGGTAGAAAAGGAAGGCCGCTACCCTCCTACCTCATATACACACCTCCTGCACAGAGCAAAGAAGCAGAGGGATTTGGGGACAGAACAGGGAGACAACAGCTTAGATGAATGCGGACTGTTGTTCACGAGAGGACTGGGAGAGGCCAGGAGTACAGAGGCTGAGAGCAGAGGGCGAATGGGAGCAGTTAAGAAGGGCCAGGAAGAGGGAGGGGCTTCTGAATTCCTCAGAGGAAGGGAAGAGATGCGTCGGGAGCTGTGCAGCCTGTGAAGCTCAGAAGGAGCAGGGGGAAAATGGGAAGCAGAGGCAGAAGCAAAGAGGCAGAGGCCCGGTGGCACGCGTGAGCTGATAGGAGTCTGGAGGCAGGAAGGCTAATTCTAGGAGTGGAAGGAGCAGGAAGGCAGGGACAAGGAGGGCATGAAGAGAGAATCTCAGGGGGTTTGGGGTGCAGCAAGTATGAGAGCAGGGGAGAAGCCTCAGGAACTTAGCCGCTGATGGAGATGGTGGCGAGGAAGGCCAGGATGCTCGCCATGGGACGGGCGCACCCCCGCCCATGTACCAACGAGAAGGAAATAGAGCCAGGGCATTCTGGGCCACAGGCCTCTGTCCCTCTCTGCCCACCGTGCCTTCTTGCTTCAGGGTGTAGACCAGAGGGGTAAAGAATGCCTTCTTTGGTTGGGGCACTTCCTGGGCCTAATCCCGTGGTCCTGCTGCATTCACATGTCTCCCCTCATTGCATTCCGACAAGAGTTGTTTGCAATTCAGGTCGCTCAAGCTGCATGGTACAGGGAATGGGAAACAGGTGAGGACAGCAGGGGAAGACACAAGTGCCAATGGGCTGGCCTATATGCAGCGCTGAGCTCCCTAGCCACGCCCACCACAACAATATCAGGCTTGATTCGATCAAGTCCGACCCAGTGCCCTGAAAACCCTTAGCACCTTCCAAGGCACGGTAAACTGGGTGTGCTCGCAAGTGCGTGAGTGTGTCCGTGTTTGGTTGTACGAGTGCGTGTGTGTTCCTGACAGCGTACATGGGTGCACTTCCTAAACATAGGTCTGGATATGTGTAAATAGGCATCTGGATGTGGATCCAGGAGGTCCCGTC
>NW_025959391.1:0-39161 GCF_023159225.1 Perognathus longimembris pacificus | reverse complement strand
AGGAACATGCTGCGTAGGTAGCTGTTTATCAGTAAATATCTCCACTGAGATTAAGAAAAGCAGTAGCTTAATAAATTAAGTACTTCCTGGTATGGTTACTGTACTGGTAACTCCCCAAAAGAATCTGGATTGTGGTGAGGGAACAGAGAAAAAAGCTCATTTAAGACCTGCACATACGAAGCTGGTAGGCAGCTGTATATCAGGGAGTAAAGCTTCTGAGAATAAAAACAGCTGGAGCTTGTTAAGGTAATTACACAGGGGAAAGGATAATGTACTGGGAACTCCTCAGAAGAATCTGATTTGTGGTGAGGGCAGAGAGATAAAAGCTCATTTAGGAGCGACATGAACATGAGCGTAGGTAGCTGTTTATCAGTAAATATCTCCTCTGAGATTAAGAAAAGCAGTAGCTTAATAAATGAAGTACTTCCTGGTATGGTTACTGTACTGGAAACTCCCCAAAAGAATCTGGATTGTGGTGAGGGAAGAGAGAAAAAAGCTCATTTAGGACCTGCACTTACGAAGGGGGTAGGCAGCTGTATATCAGGGAGTAAACCTTCTGAGAATATAAACAGCTGGAGCTTGTTAAGGTAATTACACAGTGGAAAGGATAATGTACTGGGAACTCCTCAGAAGAATCTGATTTGTGGTGAGGGCAGAGAGATAAAAGCTCATTTAGGAACGACATGAACATGCTGCGTAGGTAGCTGTTTATCAGTAAATATCTCCACTGAGATTAAGAAAAGCAGTAGCTTAATAAATTAAGTACTTCCTGGTATGCTTACTGTACTGGTAACTCCCCAAAAGAATCTGGATTGTGGTGAGGGATCAGAGAAAAAAGCTCATTTAGGACCTGCACTTACGAAGGGGGTAGGCAGCTGTATATCAGGGAGTAAACCTTCTGAGAATAAAAACAGCTGGAGCTTGTTAAGGTAATTACACAGTGGAAAGGATAATGTACTGGGAACTCCTCAGAAGAATCTGATTTGTGTGAGGACAGAGAGATAAAAGCTCATTTAGGAACGACATGAACATGCTGGGTAGGTAGCTGTTTATCAGTAAATATCTCCAATGAGATTAAGAAAAGCAGTAGCTTTATAAATTAAGTACTTCCTGGTATGCTTACTGTACTGGTAACTCCCCAAAAGAATCTGGATTGTGGTGAGGGATCAGAGAAAAAAGCTCATTTAGCACCTGCACTTACGAAGGGGTAAGCAGCTGTATATCAGGGAGTAAACCTTCTGAGAATAAAAACAGCTGGAGCTTGTTAAGGTAATTACACAGGGGAAAGGATAATGTACTGGGAACTCCTCAGAAGAATCTGATTTGTGGTGAGGCAGAGAGATAAAAGCTCATTTAGGAACGACATGAACATGCTGCGTAGGTAGCTGTTTATCAGTAAATATCTCCACTGAGATTAAGAAAAGCAGTAGCTTAATAAATTAAGTACTTCCTGGTATAGTTACTGTACTGGTAACTCCCCAAAAGAATCTGGATTGTGGTGAGGCAAGAGAGAAAAAAGCTCATTTAGGACCTGCACTTACGAAGGGGGTAGGCAGCTGTATATCAGGGAGTAAACCTTCTAAGAATAAAAACAGCTGGAGATTGTTAAGGTAATTACACAGGGGAAAGGATAATGTACTGGGAACTCCTCAGAAGAATCTGATTTGTGGTGAGGTCAGAGAGATAAAAGCTCATTTAGGAACGACATGAACATGCTGCGTAGGTAGCTGTTTATCAGTAAATATCTCCACTTAGATTAACAAAAGCAGTAGCTTAATAAATTAAGTACTTCCTGGTATGGTTACTGTACTGGTAACTCCCCAAAAGAATCTGTATTGTGGTGAGGGAACAGAGAAAAAAGCTCATTTAGGACCTGCACTTACGAAGGGGGTAGGCAGCTGTATATCAGGGAGTAAACCTTCTGAGAATAAAAACAGCTGGAGCTTGTTAAGGTAATTACGCAGGGGAAAGGATAATGTACTGGGAACTCCTCAGAAGAATCTGATTTGTGGTGAGGGCAGAGAGATAAAAGCTCATTTAGGAACGACATGAACATGCTGCGTAGGTAGCTGTTTATCAGTAAATATCTCCACTGAGATTAAGAAAAGCAGTAGCTTAATAAATTAAGTTCTTCCTGGTATGGTTACTGTACTGGTAACTCCCAAAAGAGTCTGGATTGTGATGAGGGAACAGAGAAAAAAGCTCATTTAGGACCTGCACTTACGAAGGGGGTAGGCAGCTGTATATCAGGGAGTAAACCTTCTGAGAATAAAAACAGCTGGAGGGGCTGGGGATATAGCCTAGTGGCAAGAGTGCCTGCCTCGGATACACGAGGCCCTAGGTTCGATTCCCCAGCACCACATATACAGAAAACGGCCAGAAGTGGCGCGGTGGCTCAAGTGGCAGAGTCCTAGCCTTGAGCGGGAAGAAGCCAGGGACAGTGCTCAGGCCCTGAGTCCAAGGCCCAGGACTGGCAAAAAAAAAAACAAAAAAACAAACAAAAAAAAAAAGCTGGAGCTTGTTAACGTAATTACACAGGGGAAAGGATAATGTACTGGGAACTCCTCAGAAGAATCTGATTTGTGGTGAGGGCAGAGAGATAAAAGCTCATTTAGGAACGACATGAACATGCTGCGTAGGTAGCTGTTTATCAGTAAATATCTCCACTTAGATTAACAAAAGCAGTAGCTTAATAAATTAAGTACTTCCTGGTATGGTTACTGTACTGGTAACTCCCAAAAGAATCTGTATTGTGGTGAGGGAACAGAGAAAAAAGCTCATTTAGGACCTGCACTTACGAAGGGGGTAGGCAGCTGTATATCAGGGAGTAAACCTTCTGAGAATAAAAACAGCTGGAGCTTGTTAAGGTAATTACGCAGGGGAAAGGATAATGTACTGGGAACTCCTCAGAAGAATCTGATTTGTGGTGAGGGCAGAGAGATAAAAGCTCATTTAGGAACGACATGAACATGCTGCGTAGGTAGCTGTTTATCAGTAAATATCTCCACTGAGATTAAGAAAAGCAGTAGCTTAATAAATTAAGTACTTCCTGGTATGGTTACTGTACTGGTAACTCCCCAAAAGAATCTGGATTGTGGTGAGGGAACAGAGAAAAAAGCTCATTTAGGACCGGCACTTACGAAGGGGGTAGGCAGCTGTATATCAGGGAGTAAACCTTCTGAGAATAAAAACAGCTGGAGCTTGTTAAGGTAATTACACAGGGAAAGGATAATGTACTGGGAACTGCTCAGAAGAATCTGATTTGTGGTGAGGGCAGAGAGATAAAAGCTCATTTAGGAACGACATGAACATGCTGCGTAGGTAGCTGTTTATCAGTAAATATCTCCACTGAGATTAAGAAAAGCAGTAGCTTAATAAATTAAGTTCTTCCTGGTATGGTTACTGTACTGGTAACTCCCCAAAAGAGTCTGGATTGTGATGAGGGAACAGAGAAAAAAGCTCATTTAGGACCTGCACTTACGAAGGGGGTAGGCAGCTGTATATCAGGGAGTAAACCTTCTGAGAATAAAAACAGCTGGAGGGGCTGGGGATATAGCCTAGTGGCAAGAGTGCCTGCCTCGGATACACGAGGCCCTAGGTTCGATTCCCCAGCACCACATATACAGAAAACGGCCAGAAGTGGCGCGGTGGCTCAAGTGGCAGAGTCCTAGCCTTGAGCGGGAAGAAGCCAGGGACAGTGCTCAGGCCCTGAGTCCAAGGCCCAGGACTGGCCAAAAAAAAAACAAAAAAACAACAAAAAAAAAAAGCTGGAGCTTGTTAACGTAATTACACAGGGGAAAGGATAATGTACTGGGAACTCCTCAGAAGAATCTGATTTGTGGTGAGGGCAGAGAGATAAAAGCTCATTTAGGAACGACATGAACATGCTGCGTAGGTAGCTGTTTATCAGTAAATATCTCCACTGAGATTAAGAAAAGCAGTAGCTTAATAAATTAAGTACTTCCTGGTATGGTTACTGTAATGGTAACTCCCCTAAAGAATCTGGATTGTGGTGAGGGAACAGAGAAAAAAGCTCATTTAGGACCTGCACTTACGAAGGGGGTAGGCAGCTGTATATCAGGGAGTAAACCTTCTGAGAATAAAAACAGCTGGTGCTTGTTAAGGTAATTACACAGGGGAAAGGATAATGTACTGGGAACTCCTCAGAAGAATCTGATTTGTGGTGAGGGCAGAGAGATAAAAGCTCATTTAGGAACGACATGAACATGCTGCGTAGGTAGCTGTTTATCAGTAAATATCTCCACTGAGATTAAGAAAAGCAGTAGCTTAATAAATTAAGTACTTCCTGGTATGGTTACTGTACTGGTAACTCCCCAAAAGAATCTGGATTGTGGTGAGGGAACAGAGAAAAAAGCTCATTTAGGACCTGCACTTACGAAGGGGGTAGGCAGCTGTATATCAGGGAGTAAACCTTCTGAGAATAAAAACAGCTGGAGCTTGTTAAGGTAATTACACAGGGGAAAGGATAATGTACTGGGAACTCCTCAGAAGAATCTGATTTGTGGTGAGGGCAGAGAGATAAAAGCTCATTTAGGAACGACAGGAACATGCTGCGTAGGTAGCTGTTTATCAGTAAATATCTCCACTGAGATTAAGAAAAGCAGTAGCTTAATAAATTAAGTACTTCCTGGTATGGTTACTGTACTGGTAACTCCCCAAAAGAATCTGGATTGTGGTGAGGGAACAGAGAAAAAAGCTCATTTAAGACCTGCACATACGAAGCTGGTAGGCAGCTGTATATCAGGGAGTAAAGCTTCTGAGAATAAAAACAGCTGGAGCTTGTTAAGGTAATTACACAGGGGAAAGGATAATGTACTGGGAACTCCTCAGAAGAATCTGATTTGTGGTGAGGGCAGAGAGATAAAAGCTCATTTAGGAGCGACATGAACATGAAGCGTAGGTAGCTGTTTATCAGTAAATATCTCCTCTGAGATTAAGAAAAGCAGTAGCTTAATAAATGAAGTACTTCCTGGTATGGTTACTGTACTGGAAACTCCCCAAAAGAATCTGGATTGTGGTGAGGGAAGAGAGAAAAAAGCTCATTTAGGACCTGCACTTACGAAGGGGGTAGGCAGCTGTATATCAGGGAGTAAACCTTCTGAGAATATAAACAGCTGGAGCTTGTTAAGGTAATTACACAGTGGAAAGGATAATGTACTGGGAACTCCTCAGAAGAATCTGATTTGTGGTGAGGGTAGAGAGATAAAAGCTCATTTAGGAACGACATGAACATGCTGCGTAGGTAGCTGTTTATCAGTAAATATCTCCACTGAGATTAAGAAAAGCAGTAGCTTAATAAATTAAGTACTTCCTGGTATGCTTACTGTACTGGTAACTCCCCAAAAGAATCTGGATTGTGGTGAGGGATCAGAGAAAAAAGCTCATTTAGGACCTGCACTTACGAAGGGGGTAGGCAGCTGTATATCAGGGAGTAAACCTTCTGAGAATAAAAACAGCTGGAGCTTGTTAAGGTAATTACACAGTGGAAAGGATAATGTACTGGGAACTCCTCAGAAGAATCTGATTTGTGGTGAGGACAGAGAGATAAAAGCTCATTTAGGAACGACATGAACATGCTGGGTAGGTAGCTGTTTATCAGTAAATATCTCCAATGAGATTAAGAAAAGCAGTAGCTTTATAAATTAAGTACTTCCTGGTATGCTTACTGTACTGGTAACTCCCCAAAAGAATCTGGATTGTGGTGAGGGATCAGAGAAAAAAGCTCATTTAGCACCTGCACTTACGAAGGGGGTAAGCAGCTGTATATCAGGGAGTAAACCTTCTGAGAATAAAAACAGCTGGAGCTTGTTAAGGTAATTACACAGGGGAAAGGATAATGTACTGGGAACTCCTCAGAAGAATCTGATTTGTGGTGAGGGCAGAGAGATAAAAGCTCATTTAGGAACGACATGAACATGCTGCGTAGGTAGCTGTTTATCAGTAAATATCTCCACTGAGATTAAGAAAAGCAGTAGCTTAATAAATTAAGTACTTCCTGGTATAGTTACTGTACTGGTAACTCCCCAAAAGAATCTGGATTGTGGTGAGGCAAGAGAGAAAAAAGCTCATTTAGGACCTGCACTTACGAAGGGGGTAGGCAGCTGTATATCAGGGAGTAAACCTTCTAAGAATAAAAACAGCTGGAGATTGTTAAGGTAATTACACAGGGGAAAGGATAATGTACTGGGAACTCCTCAGAAGAATCTGATTTGTGGTGAGGTCAGAGAGATAAAAGCTCATTTAGGAACGACATGAACATGCTGCGTAGGTAGCTGTTTATCAGTAAATATCTCCACTTAGATTAACAAAAGCAGTAGCTTAATAAATTAAGTACTTCCTGGTATGGTTACTGTACTGGTAACTCCCCAAAAGAATCTGTATTGTGGTGAGGGAACAGAGAAAAAAGCTCATTTAGGACCTGCACTTACGAAGGGGGTAGGCAGCTGTATATCAGGGAGTAAACCTTCTGAGAATAAAAACAGCTGGAGCTTGTTAAGGTAATTACACAGTGGAAAGGATAATGTACTGGGAACTCCTCAGAAGAATCTGATTTGTGGGGAGGGCAGAGAGATAAAAGCTCATTTAGGAACGACATGAACATGCTGCGTAGGTAGCTGTTTATCAGTAAATATCTCCACTGAGATTAAGAAAAGCAGTAGCTTAATAAATTAAGTACTTCCTGGTATGGTTACTGTACTGGTAACTCCCCAAAAGAATCTGGATTGTGGTGATGGAACAGAGAAAAAAGCTCATTTAGGACCTGCACTTAGAAGGGGGTAGGCAGCTGTATATCAGGGAGTAAACCTTCTGAGAATAAAAACATCTAGAGCTTGTTAAGGTAATTACACAGGGGAAAGGATAATGTACTGGGAACTCCTCAGAAGAATCTGATTTGTGGTGAGGGCAGAGAGATAAAAGCTCATTTAGGAACGACATGAACATGCTGCGAAGGTAGCTGTTTATCAGTAAATATCTCCACTGAGATTAAGAAAAGCAGTAGCTTAATAAATTAAGTACTTCCTGGTATGGTTACTGTACTGGTAACTCCCCAAAAGAATCTGCATTGTGGTGAGGGAACAGAGAAAAAAGCTCATTTAGGACCTGCAATTACGAAGGGGGTAGGCAGCTGTATATCAGGGAGTAAACCTTCTGAGAATAAAAACAGCTGGAGCTTGTTAAGGTAATTACACAGGGGAAAGGATAATGTACTGGGAACTCCTCAGAAGAATCTGATTTGTGGTGAGGGCAGAGAGATAAAAGCTCATTTAGGAACGACATGAACATGCTGCGTAGGTAGCTGTTTATCAGTAAATATCTCCACTGAGATTAAGAAAAGCAGTAGCTTAATAAATTAAGTACTTCCTGGTATGGTTACTGTACTGGTAACTCCCCAAAAGAATCTGGATTGTGGTGAGGGAACAGAGAAAAAAGCTCATTTAGGACCTGCACTTACGAAGGGGGTAGGCAGCTGTATATCAGGGAGTAAACCTTATGAGAATAAAAACAGCTGGAGCTTGTTAAGGTAATTACACAGGGGAAAGGATAATGTACTGGGAACTCCTCAGAAGAATATGTTTTTTGGTGAGGGCAGAGAGATAAAAGCTCGTTTAGGAACGACATGAACATGCTGCGTAGGTAGCTGTTTATCAGTAAATATCTCCACTGAGATTAAGAAAAGCAGTAGCTTAATAAATTAAGTACTTCCTGGTATGGTTACTGTACTGGTAACTCCCCAAAAGAATCTGGATTGTGGTGAGGGAACAGAGAAAAAAGCTCATTTAGGACCTGCACTTACGAAGGGGGTAGGCAGCTGTATATCAGGGAGTAAACCTTCTGAGAATAAAAACAGCTGGTGCTTGTTAAGGTAATTACACAGGGGAAAGGATAATGTACTGGGAACTCCTCAGAAGAATCTGATTTGTGGTGAGGGCAGAGAGATAAAAGCTCATTTAGGAACGACATGAACATGCTGCGTAGGTAGCTGTTTATCAGTAAATATCTCCACTGAGATTAAGAAAAGCAGTAGCTTAATAAATTAAGTACTTCCTGGTATGGTTACTGTACTGGTAACTCCCCAAAAGAATCTGGATTGTGGTGAGGGAACAGAGAAAAAAGCTCATTTAGGACCTGCACTTACGAAGGGGGTAGGCAGCTGTATATCAGGGAGTAAACCTTCTGAGAATAAAAACAGCTGGAGCTTGTTAAGGTAATTACACAGGGGAAAGGATAATGTACTGGGAACTCCTCAGAAGAATCTGATTTGTGGTGAGGGCAGAGAGATAAAAGCTCATTTAGGAACGACATGAACATGCTGCGTAGGTAGCTGTTTATCAGTAAATATCTCCACTGAGATTAAGAAAAGCAGTAGCTTAATAAATTAAGTACTTCCTGGTATGGTTACTGTACTGGTAACTCCCCAAAAGAATCTGGATTGTGGTGAGGGAACAGAGAAAAAAGCTCATTTAGGACCTGCACTTACGAAGGGGGTAGGCAGCTGTATATCAGGGAGTAAACCTTCTGAGAATAAAAACAGCTGGAGCTTGTTAAGGTAATTACACAGGGGAAAGGATAATGTACTGGGAACTCCTCAGAAGAATCTGATTTGTGGTGAGGGCAGAGAGATAAAAGCTCATTTAGGAACGACAGGAACATGCTGTGTAGGTAGCTGTTTATCAGTAAATATCTCCACTGAGATTAAGAAAAGCAGTAGCTTAATAAATTAAGTACTTCCTGGTATGGTTACTGTACTGGTAACTCCCCAAAAGAATCTGGATTGTGGTGAGGGAACAGAGAAAAAAGCTCATTTAGGACCTGCACATACGAAGGGGGTAGGCAGCTGTATATCAGGGAGTAAAGCTTCTGAGAATAAAAACAGCTGGAGCTTGTTAAGGTAATTACACAGGGGAAAGGATAATGTACTGGGAACTCCTCAGAAGAATCTGATTTGTGCTGAGGGCAGAGAGATAAAAGCTCATTTAGGAGCGACATGAACATGAAGCGTAGGTAGCTGTTTATCAGTAAATATCTCCTCTGAGATTAAGAAAAGCAGTAGCTTAATAAATGAAGTACTTCCTGGTATGGTTACTGTACTGGTAACTCCCCAAAAGAATCTGGATTGTGGTGAGGGAACAGAGAAAAAAGCTCATTTAGGACCTGCACTTACGAAGGGGGTAGGCAGCTGTATATCAGGGAGTAAACCTTCTGAGAATAAAAACAGCTGGAGCTTGTTAAGGTAATTACACAGTGGAAAGGATAATGTACTGGGAACTCCTCAGAAGAATCTGATTTGTGGTGAGGGCAGAGAGATAAAAGCTCATTTAGGAACGACATGAACATGCTGCGTAGGTAGCTGTTTATCAGTAAATATCTCCACTGAGATTAAGAAAAGCAGTAGCTTAATAAATTAAGTACTTCCTGGTATGCTTACTGTACTGGTAACTCCCCAAAAGAATCTGGATTGTGGTGAGGGAACAGAGAAAAAAGCTCATTTAGAACCTGCACTTACGAAGGGGGTAGGCAGCTTTATATCAGGGAGTAAACCTTCTGAGAATAAAAACAGCCGGTGCTTGTTAAGGTAATTACACAGGGGAAAGGATAATGTACTGGGAACTCCTCAGAAGAATCTGATTTGTGGTGAGGGCAGAGAGATAAAAGCTCATTTAGGAACGACATGAACATGCTGCGTAGGTAGCTGTTTATCAGTAAATATCTCCACTGAGATTAAGAAAAGCAGTAGCTTAATAAATTAAGTACTTCCTGGTATGGTTACTGTACTGGTAACTCCCCAAAAGAATCTGGATTGTGGTGAGGGAACAGAGAAAAAAGCTCCTTTAGGACCTGCACTTACGAACGGGGTAGGCAGGTGTATATCAGGGAGTAAACCTTCTGAGAATAAAAACAGCTGGAGCTTGTTAAGGTAATTACACAGGGGAAAGGATAATGTACTGGGAACTCCTCAGAAGAATCTGATTTGTGGTGAGGGCAGAGAGATAAAAGCTCATTTAGGAACGACATGAACATGCTGCGTAGGTAGCTGTTTATCAGTAAATATCTCCACTGAGATTAAGAAAAGCAGTAGCTTAATAAATTAAGTACTTCCTGGTATGGTTACTGTACTGGTAACTCCCCAAAAGAATGTGGATTGTGGTGAGGGAACAGAGAAAAAAGCTCATTTAGGACCTGCACTTACGAAGGGGGTAGGCAGCTGTTTATCAGGGAGTAAACCTTCTGAGAATAAAAACAGCTGGAGCTTCTTAAGGTAATTACACAGGGGAATGGATAATGTACTGGGAACTCCTCAGAAGAATCTGATTTGTGGTGAGGGCAGAGAGATAAAAGCTCATTTAGGAACGACATGAACATGCTGCGTAGGTAGCTGTTTTTCAGTAAATATCTCCACGGAGATTGAGAAAAGCAGTAGCTTAATAAATTAAGTACTTCCTGGTATGGTTACTGTACTTGTAACTCCACAAAAGAATCTGGATTGTGGTGAGGGAACAGAGAAAAAAGCTCATTTAGGACCTGCACTTACGAAGGGGGTAGGCAGCTGTATATCAGGGAGTAAACCTTCTGAGAATAAAAACAGCTGGAGCTTGTTAAGGTAATTACACAGGGGAAAGGATAATGTACTGGGAACTCCTCAGAAGAATCTGATTTGTGGTGAGGGCAGAGAGATAAAAGCTCATTTAGGAACGACATGAACATGCTGCGTAGGTAGCTGTTTATCAGTAAATATCTCCACTGAGATTAAGAAAAGCAGTAGCTTAATAAATTAAGTACTTCCTGGTATTGTTACTGTACTGGTAACTCCCCAAAAGAATCTGGATTGTGGTGAGGGAACAGAGAAAAAAGCACATTTAGGACCTGCACTTACGAAGGGGGTAGGCAGCTGTATCAGGGAGTAAACCTTCTGAGAATAAAAACAGCTGGAGCTTGTTAAGGTAATTACACAGGGGAAAGGATAATGTACTGGGTACTCCTCAGAAGAATCTGATTTGTGGTGAGGGCAGAGAGATAAAAGCTCATTTATGAACGAAATGAACGTGCTGCGTAGGTAGCTGTTTATCAGTAAATATCTCCACTGAGATTAAGAAAAGCAGTAGCTTAATAAATTAAGTACTTCCTGGTATGGTTACTGTACTGGTAACTCCCCAAAAGAATCTGGATTGTGGTGAGGGAACAGAGAAATAAGCTCATTTAGGACCTGCACTTACGAAGGGAGTAGGCAGCTGTATATCAGGGAGTAAACCTTCTGAGAATAAAAACAGCTGGAGCTTGTTAAGGTAATTACACAGGGGAAAGGATAATGTACTGGGAACTCCTCAGAAGAATCTGATTTGTGGTGAGGGCAGAGAGATAAAAGCTCATTTAGGAACGACATGAACATGCTGCGTAGGTAGCTGTTTATCAGTAAATATCTCCACTGAGATTAAGAAAAGCAGTAGCTTAATAAATTAAGTACTTCCTGGTATGGTTACTGTACTGGTAACTCCCCAAAAGAATCTGGATTGTGGTGAGGGAACAGAGAAAAAAGCTCATTTAGGACCTGCACTTACGAAGGGGGTAGGCAGCTGTATATAAGGGAGTAAACCTTCTGAGAATAAAAACAGCTGGAGCTTGTTAGGGTATTTACACAGGGGAAAGGATAATGTACTGGGAACTCCTCAGAAGAATCTGATTTGTGGTGAGGGCAGAGAGATAAAAGCTCATTTATGAACGACATGAACATGCTGCGTAGGTAGCTGTTTATCAGTAAATATCTCCACTGAGATTAAGAAAAGCAGTAGCTTAATAAATGAAGTACTTCCTGGTATGGTTACTGTACTGGTAACTCCCCAAAAGAATCTGGATTGTGGTGAGGGAACAGAGAAAAAGCTCATTTAGGACCTGCACTTACGAAGGGGGTAGGCAGCTGTATATCAGGGAGTAAACCTTCTGAGAATAAAAACAGCTGGAGCTTGTTAAGGTAATTACACAGGGGAAAGGATAATGTACTGGGAACTCCTCAGAAGAATCTGATTTGTGGTGAGGGCAGAGAGATAAAAGCTCATTTAGGAACGACATGAACATGCTGCGTAGGTAGCTGTTTATCAGTAAATATCTCCACTGAGATTAAGAAAAGCAGTAGCTTAATAAATTAAGTACTTCCTGGTATTGTTACTGTACTGGTAACTCCCCAAAAGAATCTGGATTGTGGTGAGGGAACAGAGAAAAAAGCACATTTAGGACCTGCACTTACGAAGGGGGTAGGCAGCTGTATATCAGGGAGTAAACCTTCTGAGAATAAAAACAGCTGGAGCTTGTTAAGGTAATTACACAGGGGAAAGGATAATGTACTGGGAACTCCTCAGAAGAATCTGATTTGTGGTGAGGGCAGAGAGATAAAAGCTCATTTAGGAACGAAATGAATGTGCTGCGTAGGTAGCTGTTTATCAGTAAATATCTCCACTGAGATTAAGAAAAGCAGTAGCTTAATAAATTAAGTACTTCCTGGTATGGTTACTGTACTGGTAACTCCCCAAAAGAATCTGGATTGTGGTGAGGGAACAGAGAAAAAAGCTCATTTAGGACCTGCACTTACGAAGGGGGTAGGCAGCTGTATATCAGGGAGTAAACCTTCTGAGAATAAAAGCAGCTGGAGCTTGTTAAGGTAATTACACAGGGGAAAGGATAATGTACTGGGAACTCCTCAGAAGAATCTGATTTGTGGTGAGGGCAGAGAGATAAAAGCTCATTTAGGAACGACATGAACATGCTGCGTAGGTAGCTGTTTATCAGTAAATATCTCCACTGAGATTAAGAAAAGCAGGAGCTTAATAAATTAAGTACTTCCTGGTATGGTTACTGTACTGGTAACTCCCCAAAATAATATGGATTGTGGTGAGGGAACAGAGAAAAAAGCTCATTTAGGACCTGCATTTACGAAGGGGGTAGGCAGCTGTATATAAGGGAGTAAACCTTCTGAGAATAAAAACAGCTGGAGCTTGTTAGGGTAATTACACAGGGGAAAGGATAATGTACTGGGAACTCCTCAGAAGAATCTGATTTGTGGTGAGGGCAGAGAGATAAAAGCTCATTTAGGAACGACATGAACATGCTGCGTAGGTAGCTGTTTATCAGTAAATATCTCCACTGAGATTAAGAAAAGCAGTAGCTTAATAAATGAAGTACTTCCTGGTATGGTTACTGTACTGGTAACTCCCCAAAAGAATCTGGATTGTGGTGAGGGAACAGAGAAAAAGCTCATTTAGGACCTGCACTTACGAAGGGGGTAGGCAGCTGTATATCAGGGAGTAAACCTTCTGAGAATAAAAACAGCTGGAGCTTGTTAAGGTAATTACACAGGGGAAAGGATAATGTACTGGGAACTCCTCAGAAGAATCTGATTTGTGGTGAGGGCAGAGAGATAAAAGCTCATATAGGAAGGACATGAACATGCTGAGTAGGTAGCTGTTTATCAGTAAGTATCTCCACTGAGATTAAGAAAAGCAGTAGCTTAATAAATTCAGTATTTCCTGGTATGGTTACTGTACTGGTAACTCACCAAAAGAATCTGGATTGTGGTGAGGGAACAGAGAAAAAAGCTCATTTAGGACCTGCACTTACGAAGGGGGTAGGCAGCTGTATATCAGGGAGTAAACCTTCTGAGAATAAAAACAGCTGGAGCTTGTTAAGGTAATTACACATGGGAAAGGATAATGTACTGGGAACTCCTCAGAAGAATCTGATTTGTGGTGAGGGCAGAGAGATAAAAGCTCATTTAGGGACGAAATGAACATGCTGCGTAGGTAGCTGTTTATCAGTAAACATCTCCACTGAGATTACGAAAAGCAGTAGCTTAATAAATAAAGTACTTCCTGGTATGGGTACTGTACTGGTAACTCCCCAAAAGAATCTGGATTGTGGTGAGGGAACAGAGAAAAAAGCTCATTTAGGACCTGCACTTACGAAGGGGGTAGGCAGCTGTATATCAGGGAGTAAACCTTCTGAGAATAAAAACAGCTAGAGCTTGTTAAGGTAATTACACAGGGGAAAGGATAATGTACTGGGAACTCCTCAGAAGAATCTGATTTGTGTTGAGGGGAGAGAGATAAAAGCTCATATAGGAAGGACATGAACATGCTGAGTAGGTAGCTGTTTATCAGTAAGTATCTCCACTGAGATTAAGAAAAGCAGTAGCTTAATAAATTCAGTATTTCCTGGTATGGTTACTGTACTGGTAACTCCCAAAAAGATTCTGGATTGTGGTGAGGGAACAGAGAAAAAAGCTCATTTAGGACCTGCGCTTACGAAGGGGGTAGGCAGCTGTATATCAGGGAGTAAACCTTCTGAGAATAAAAACAGCTGGAGCTTGTTAAGGTAATTACACAGGGGAAAGGATAATGTACTGGGAACTCCTCAGAAGAATCTGATTTGTGGTGAGGGCAGAGAGATAAAAGCTCATTTAGGAACGACATGAACATGCTGCGTAGGTAGCTGTTTATCAGTAAATATCTCCACTGAGATTAAGAAAAGCAGTAGCTTAATAAATTAAGTACTTCCTGGTATGGTTACTGTACTGCTAACTCGACAAAAGAATCTGGATTGTGGTGAGGGAACAGAGAAAAAAGCTCATTTAGGACCTGCACTTACGAAGGGGGTAGGCAGCTGTATATCAGGGAGTAAAACTTCTGAGAATAAAAACAGCTGGAGCTTGTTAAGGTAATTACACAGGGGAAAGGATAATGTACTGGGAACTCCTCAGAAGAATCTGATTTGTGGTGAGGGCAGAGAGATAAAAGCTCATTTAGGAACGACATGAACATGCTGCGTAGGTAGCTGTTTATCAGTAAATATCTCCACTGAGATTAAGAAAAGCAGTAGCTTAATAAATTAAGTACTTCCTGGTATGGTTACTGTACTGCTAACTCGCCAAAGAATCTGGATTGTGGTGAGGGAACAGAGAAAAAAGCGCATTTAGGACCTGCACTTACGAAGGGGGTAGGCAGCTGTATATCAGGGAGTAAAACTTCTGAGAATAAAAACAGCTGGAGCTTGTTAAGGTAATTACACAGGGGAAAGGATAATGTACTGGGAACTCCTCAGAAGAATCTGATTTGTGGTGAGGGCAGAGAGATAAAAGCTCATTTAGGAACGACATGAACATGCTGCGTAGGTAGCTGTTTATCAGTAAATATCTCCACTGAGATTAAGAAAAGCAGTAGCTTAATAAATTAAGTACTTCCTGGTATGGTTACTGTACTGGTAACTCCCCAAAGAATCTGGATTGTGGTGAGGGAACAGAGAAAAAAGCTCATTTAGGACCTGCACTTACGAAGGGGGTAGGCAGCTGTATATCAGGGAGTAAACCTTCTGAGAATAAAAACAGCTGGAGCTTGTTAAGGTAATTACACAGGGGAAAGGATAATGTACTGGGAACTCCTCAGAAGAATCTGATTTGTGGTTAGGGCAGAGAGATAAAAGCTCATTTAGGAACGACATGAACATGTTGCGTAGGTAGCTGTTTATCAGTAAATATCTCCACTGAGATTAAGAAAAGCAGTAGCTTAATAAATTAAGTACTTCCTGGTATGGTTACTGTACTGGTAACTCCCCAAAAGAATATGGATTGTGGTGAGGGAAGAGAGAAAAAAGCTCATTTAGGACCTGCACTTACTTAGGGGGTATGCAGCTGTATTTCAGGGAGTAAACCTTCTGAGAATAAAAACAGCTGGAGCTTGTTAAGGTAATTACACAGGGGGAAAGGATAATGTACTGGGAAATCCTCAGAAGAATCTGATTTGTGGTGAGGGCAGAGAGATAAAAGCTCATTTAGGAACGACATGATCATGCTGCGTAGGTAGCTGTTTATCAGTAAATATCTCCACTGAGATTAAGAAAAGCAGTAGCTTAATAAATTAAGTACTTCCTGCTATGGTTACTGTACTGGTAACTCCCCAAAAAAATCTGGATTTTGGGGTGGGAACAGAGAAAAAAGCTCATTTAGGACCTGCACTTACGAAGGGGGTAGGCAGCTGTATATCAGGGAGGAAACCTTCTGAGAATAAAAACAGCTGGAGTTTGTTAAGGTAATTACACAGGGGAAAGGATAATGTACTGGGAACTCCTCAGAAGAATCTGATTTGTGGTGAGGGCAGAGAGATAAAAGCTCATTTAGGAACGACATGAACATGCTGCGTAGGTAGCTGTTTATCAGTAAATATCGCCACTGAGATTAAGAAAAGCAGTAGCTTAATAAATTAAGTACTTCCTGGTATGGTTACTGTACTGGTAACTCCCCAAAAGAATCTGGATTGTGGTGAGGGAACAGAGAAAAAAGCTCATTTAGGACCTGCACTTACTTAGGGGGTAGGAGGCAGTATATCAGGGAGTAAACCTTCTGAGAATAAAAACAGCTGGAGCTTGTTAAGGTAATTACACAGGGGAAAGGATAATGTACTGGGAACTCCTCAGAAGAATCTGATTAGTGGTGAGGGCAGAGAGATAAAAGCTCATTTAGGAACGACATGAACATGTTGCGTAGGTAGCTGTTTATCAGTAAATATCTCCACTGAGATTAAGAAAAGCAGTAGCTTAATAAATTAAGTACTTCCTGGTATGGTTACTGTACTGGTAGCTCCCCAAAAGAATCTGGATTTTGGTGAGGGAAGAGAGAAAAAAGCTCATTTAGGACCTGCACTTACTTAGGGGCATGCAGCTGTATTTCAGGGAGTAAACCTTCTGAGAATAAAAACAGCTGGAGCTTGTTAAGGTAATTACACAGGGGGAAAGGATAATGTACTGGGAAATCCTCAGAAGAATCTGATTTGTGGTGAGGGCAGAGAGATAAAAGCTCATTTAGGAACGACATGATCATGCTGCGTAGGTAGCTGTTTATCAGTAAATATCTCCACTGAGATTAAGAAAAGCAGTAGCTTAATAAATTAAGTACTTCCTGCTATGGTTACTGTACTGGTAACTCCCCAAAAAAATCTGGATTGTGGGGAGGGAACAGAGAAAAAAGCTCACTTAGGACCTGCACTTACGAAGGGGGTAGGCAGCTGTATATCAGGGAGGAAACCTTCTGAGAATAAAAACAGCTGGAGCTTGTTAAGGTAATTACACAGGGTAAAGGATAATGTACTGGGAACTCCTCAGAAGAATCTGATTTGTGGTGAGGGCAGAGAGATAAAAGCTCATTTAGGAACGACATGAACATGCTGCGTAGGTAGCTGTTTATCAGTAAATATCTCCACTGAGATTAAGAAAAGCAGTAGCTTAATAAATTAAGTACTTCCTGGTATGGTTACTGTACTGGTAACTCCCCAAAAGAATCTGGATTGTGGTGAGGGAACAGAGAAAAAAGCTCATTTAGGACCTGCACTTACGAAGGGGGTAGGCAGCTGTATATCAGGGAGTAAACCTTCTGAGAATAAAAACAGCTGGAGCTTGTTAAGGTAATTACACAGGGGAAAGGATAATGTACTGGGAACTCCTCAGAAGAATCTGATTTGTGGTGAGGGCAGAGACATAAAAGCTCATTTAGGAACGACATGAACATGCTGCGTAGGTAGCTGTTTATCAGTAAATATCTCCACTGAGATTAAGAAAAGCAGTAGCTTAATAAATTAAGTACTTCCTGGTATGGTTACTGTACTGGTAACTCCCCAAAAGAATCTGGATTGTGGGGAGGGAACAGAGAAAAAAACTCATTTAGGACCTGCACTTACGAAGGGGGTAGGCAGCTGTATATCAGGGAGTAAACCTTCTGAGAATAAAAACAGCTGGAGCTTGTTAAGGTAATTACACAGGGGAAAGGATAATGTACTGGGAACTCCTCGGAAGAATCTGATTTGTGGTGAGGGCAGAGAGATAAAAGCTCATTTATGAACGATATGAACCTGCTGCATAGGTAGCTGTTTATCAGTAAATATCTCCACTGAGATTAAGAAAAGCAGTAGCTTAATAAATTAAGTACTTCCTGGTATGGTTACTGTACTGGTAGCTCCCCAAAAGAATCTGGATTGTGGTGAGGGAACAGAGAAAAAAGCTCATTTAGGACCTGCACTTACTTAGGGGGTAGGAGGCAGTATATCAGGGAGTAAACCTTCTGAGAATAAAAACAGCTGGAGCTTGTTAAGGTAATTACACAGGGGAAAGGATAATGTACTGGGAACTCCTCAGAAGAATCTGATTAGTGGTGAGGGCAGAGAGTTAAAAGCTCATTTAGGAACGACATGAACATGCTGCGTAGGTAGCTGTTTATCAGTAAATATCTCCACTGAGATTAAGAAAAGCAGTAGCTTAATAAATTAAGTACTTCCTGGTATGGTTACTGTACTGGTAACTCCCCAAAAGAATGTGGATTGTGGTGAGGGAACAGAGAAAAAATCTCATTTAGGACCTGCACTTACGAAAGGGGTAGGCAGCTGTATATCAGGGAGTAAAACTTCTGAGAATAAAAACAGCTGGAGCTTGTTAAGGAAATTACACAGGGGAAAGGATAATGTACTGGGAACTCCTCAGAAGAATCTGATTTGTGGTGAGGGCAGAGAGATAAAAGCTCATTTAGGAACGACATGAACATGCTGCGTAGGTAGCTGTTTATCAGTAAATATCTCCACTGAGATTAAGAAAAGCAGTAGCTTAATAAATTAAGTACTTCCTGCTATGGTTACTGTACTGGTAACTCCCCAAAAGAATCTGGATTGTGGGGAGGGAACAGAGAAAAAAGCTCATTTAGGACCTGCACTTACGAAGGGGGTAGGCAGCTGTATATCAGGGAGTAAACCTTCTGAGAATAAAAACAGCTGGAGCTTGTTAAGGTAATTACACAGGGGAAAGGATAATGTACTCGGAACTCCTCAGAAGAATTTGATTTGTGGTGAGGGCAGAGAGATAAAAGCTCATTTAGGAACGACATGAACATGCTGCGTAGGTAGCTGTTTATCAGTAAATATCTCCACTGAGATTAAGAAAAGCAGTAGCTTAATAAATTAAGTACTTCCTGCTATGGTTACTGTACTGGTAACTCCCCAAAAGAATCTGGATTGTGGGGAGGGAACAGAGAAAAAAGCTCATTTAGGACCTGCACTTACGAAGGGGGTGAGCAGCTGTATATCAGGGAGTAAACCTTCTGAGAATAAAAACAGCTGGAACTTGTTAAGGTAATTACACAGGGGAAAGGATAATGTACTGGGAACTCCTCAGAAGAATCTGATTTGTGGTGAGGGCAGAGAGATAAAAGCTCATTTAGGAACCACATGAACATGCTGCGTAGGTAGCTGTTT
The DNA here is from genome assembly GCF_023159225.1 of Perognathus longimembris pacificus. Classification (NCBI taxonomy): domain Eukaryota; kingdom Metazoa; phylum Chordata; class Mammalia; order Rodentia; family Heteromyidae; genus Perognathus; species Perognathus longimembris. The sequence goes on along the minus strand of NW_025959391.1, from coordinate 19,872 downwards.
ATCAGTAAATATCTCCACTGAGATTAAGAAAAGCAGTAGCTTAATAAATTAAGTACTTCCTGGTATGGTTACTGTACTGGTAACTCCCCAAAAGAATCTGGATTGTGGTGAGGGAACAGAGAAAAAAATCTCATTTAGGACCTACACTTACGAAGGGGGTAGGCAGCTGTATATCAGGGAGTAAACCTTCTGAGAATAAAAACAGCTGGAGCTTGTTAAACTAATTACACAGGGGAAAGGATAATGTACTGGGAACTCCTCAGAAGAATCTGATTTGTGGTGAGGGCAGAGAGATAAAAGCTCATTTAGGAACGACATGAACATGCTGCGTAGGTAGCTGTTTATCAGTAAATATCTCCACTGAGAATAAGAAAAGCAGTAGCTTAATAAATTAAGTACTTCCTCTTATGGTTACTGTACTGATAACTCCCCAAAAGAATCTGGATTGTGGTGAGGGAACAGAGAAAAAAGCTCATTTACGACCTGCACTTACGAAGGGGGTTGGCAGCTGTATATCATGGAGTAAACCTTCTGAGAATAAAAACACCTGGAGCTTGTTAAGGTAATTACACAGGGGAAAAGATAATGTACTGGGAACTCCTCAGAAGAATCTGATTTGTGGTGAGGGGAGAGAGATAAAAGCTCATTTAGGAACGACATGAACATGCTGCGTAGGTAGCTGTTTATCAGTAAATATCTCCACTGAGATTAAGTAAAGCAGTAGCTTAATAAATTAAGTACTTCCTGGTATGGTTACTATACTGGTAACTCCCCAAAAGAATCTGGATTGTGGTGAGGGAACAGAGAGAAAAGCTCATTTAGGACCTGCACTTACGAAGGGCGTAAGCAGCTGTATATCAGGGAGAAAACCTTCTGAGAATAAAAACAGCTGGAGCTTGTTAAGGTAATTACACAGGGGAAAGGATAATGTACTGGGAACTCCTCAGAAGAATCTGATTTGTGGTGAGGGGAGAGAGATAAAATCTCATTTAGGAACGACATGAACATGCTGCGTAGGTAGCTGTTTATCAGTAAATATCTCCATTGAGATTAAGAAAAGCAGTAGCTTAATAAATTAAGTACTTCCTGGTATGGTTACTGTACTGGTAACTCCCCAAAAGAATCTGGATTGTGGTGAGGGAACAGAGAAAAAAGCTCATTTAGGACCTGCACTTACGAAGGGGGTAGGCAGCTGTATATCAGGGAGTAAACCTTCTGAGAATAAAAACAGCTGGAGCTTGTTAAGGTAATTACACAGGGGAAAGGATAATGTACTGGGAACTCCTCAGAAGAATCTGATTTGTGGTGAGGGCAGAGAGATAAAAGCTCATTAAGAACGACATGAACATGCTGCGTAGGTAGCTGTTTATCAGTAAATATCTCCACTGAGATTAAGAAAAGCAGTAGCTTAATAAATTAAGTACTTCCTGGTATGGTTACTGTACTCGTAACTCCCCAAAAGAATCTGGATTGTGGTGAGGGAACAGAGAGAAAAGCTCATTTAGGACCTGCACTTACGAAGGGCGTAAGCAGCTGTATATCAGGGAGAAAACTTTCTGAGAATAAAAACAGCTGGAGCTTGTTAAGGTAATTACACAGGGGAAAGGATAATGTACTGGGAACTCCTCAGAAGAATCTGATTTGTGGTGAGGGCAGAGAGATAAAAGCTCATTTAGGAACGACATGAACATGCTGCGTAGGTAGCTGTTTATCAGTAAATATCTCCACTGAGATTAAGAAAAGCAGTAGCTTAATAAATTAAGTACTTCCTGCTATGGTTACTGTACTGGTAACTCCCCAAAAGAATCTGGATTGTGGTGAGGGAACAGAGAAAAAAGCTCATTTAGGACCTGCTCTTACGAAGGGGGTAGGCAGCTGTATATCAGGGAGTAAACCTTCTGAGAATAAAAAAAGCTGGAGCTGGTTAAGGTAATTACACAGGGGAAAGGATAATGTACTGGGAACTCCTCAGAAGAATCTGATTTGTGGTGAGGGCAGAGAGATAAAAGCTCATTTAGGAACGACATGAACATGCTGCGTAGGTAGCTGTTTATCAGTAAATATCTTCACTGAGATTAAGAAAAGCAGTAGCTTAATAAATTAAGTACTTCCTGGTATGGTTACTGTACTGGTAACTCCCCAAAAGAATCTGGATTGTGCTGAGGGAACAGAGAAAAAAGCTCATTTAGGACCTGCACTTACGAAGGGGGTAGGCAGCTGTATATCAGGGAGTAAACCTTCTGAGAATAAAAACAGCTGGAGCTTGTTAAGGTAATTACACAGGGGAAAGGATAATGTACTGGGAACTCCTCAGAAGAATCTGATTTGTGGTGAGGGCAGAGAGATAAAAGCTCATTTAGGAACGACATGAACATGCTGCGTAGGTAGCTGTTTATCAGTAAATATCTCCACTGAGATTAAGAAAAGCAGTAGCTTAATAAATTAAGTACTTCCTGGTATGGTTACTGTACTGGTAACTCCCCAAAAGAATGTGGATTGTGGTGAGGGAACAGAGAAAAAAGCTCATTTAGGACCTGCACTTACGAAGGGGGTAGGCAGCAGTATATCAGGGAGTAAACCTTCTGAGAATAAAAACAGCTGGAGCTTGTTAAGGTAATTACACAGGGGAAAGGATAATGTACTGGGAACTCCTCGGAAGAATCTGATTTGTGGTGAGGGCAAAGAGATAAAAGCTCATTTATGAACGATATGAACCTGCTGCATAGGTAGCTGTTTATCAGTAAATATCTCCATTGAGATTAAGAAAAGCAGTAGCTTAATAAATTAAGTACTTCCTGGTATGGTTACTGTACTGGTAGCTCCCCAAAAGAATCTGGATTGTGGTGAGGGAACAGAGAAAAAAGCTCATTTAGGACCTGCACTTACTTAGGGGGTAGGAGGCAGTATATCAGGGAGTAAACCTTCTGAGAATAAAAACAGCTGGAGCTTGTTAAGGTAATTACACAGGGGAAAGGATAATGTACTGGGAACTCCTCAGAAGAATCTGATTAGTGGTGAGGGCAGAGAGATAAAAGCTCATTTAGGAACGACATGAACATGCTGCGTAGGTAGCTGTTTATCAGTAAATATCTCCACTGAGATTAAGAAAAGCAGTAGCTTAATAAATTAAGTACTTCCTGGTATGGTTACTGTACTGGTAACTCCCCAAAAGAATGTGGATTGTGGTGAGGGAACAGAGAAAAAATCTCATTTAGGACCTGCACTTACGAAAGGGGTAGGCAGCTGTATATCAGGGAGTAAAACTTCTGAGAATAAAAACAGCTGGAGCTTGTTAAGGTAATTACACAGGGGAAAGGATAATGTACTGGGAACTCCTCAGAAGAATCTGATTTGTGGTGAGGGCAGAGAGATAAAAGCTCATTTAGGAACGACATGAACATGCTGCGTAGGTAGCTGTTTATCAGTAAATATCTCCACTGAGATTAAGAAAAGCAGTAGCTTAATAAATTAAGTACTTCCTGCTATGGTTACTGTACTGGTAACTCCCCAAAAGAATCTGGATTGTGGGGAGGGAACAGAGAAAAAAGCTCATTTAGGACCTGCACTTACGAAGGGGGTAGGCAGCTGTATATCAGGGAGTAAACCTTCTGAGAATAAAAACAGCTGGAGCTTGTTAAGGTAATTACACAGGGGAAAGGATAATGTACTCGGAACTCCTCAGAAGAATCTGATTTGTGGTGAGGGCAGAGAGATAAAAGCTCATTTAGGAACGACATGAACATGCTGCGTAGGTAGCTGTTTATCAGTAAATATCTCCACTGAGATTAAGAAAAGCAGTAGCTTAATAAATTAAGTACTTCCTGCTATGGTTACTGTACTGGTAACTCCCCAAAAGAATCTGGATTGTGGGGAGGGAACAGAGAAAAAAGCTCATTTAGGACCTGCACTTACGAAGGGGGTAGTCAGCTGTATATCAGGGAGTAAACCTTCTGAGAATAAAAACAGCTGGAACTTGTTAAGGTAATTACACAGGGGAAAGGATAATGTACTGGGAACTCCTCAGAAGAATCTGATTTGTGGTGAGGGCAGAGAGATAAAAGCTCATTTAGGAACCACATGAACATGCTGCGTAGGTAGCTGTTTATCAGTAAATATCTCCACTGAGATTAAGAAAAGCAGTAGCTTAATAAATTAAGTACTTCCTGGTATGGTTACTGTACTGGTAACTCCCCAAAAGAATCTGGATTGTGGTGAGGGAACAGAGAAAAAAATCTCATTTAGGACCTGCACTTACGAAGGGGGTAGGCAGCTGTATATCAGGGAGTAAACCTTCTGAGAATAAAAACAGCTGGAGCTTGTTAAACTAATTACACAGGGGAAAGGATAATGTACTGGGAACTCCTCAGAAGAATCTGATTTGTGGTGAGGGCAGAGAGATAAAAGCTCATTTAGGAACGACATGAACATGCTGCGTAGGTAGCTGTTTATCAGTAAATATCTCCACTGAGAATAAGAAAAGCAGTAGCTTAATAAATTAAGTACTTCCTCTTATGGTTACTGTACTGATAACTCCCCAAAAGAATCTGGATTGTGGTGAGGGAACAGAGAAAAAAGCTCATTTACGACCTGCACTTACGAAGGGGGTTGGCAGCTGTATATCATGGAGTAAACCTTCTGAGAATAAAAACACCTGGAGCTTGTTAAGGTAATTACACAGGGGAAAAGATAATGTACTGGGAACTCCTCAGAAGAATCTGATTTGTGGTGAGGGGAGAGAGATAAAAGCTCATTTAGGAACGACATGAACATGCTGCGTAGGTAGCTGTTTATCAGTAAATATCTCCACTGAGATTAAGTAAAGCAGTAGCTTAATAAATTAAGTACTTCCTGGTATGGTTACTATACTGGTAACTCCCCAAAAGAATCTGGATTGTGGTGAGGGAACAGAGAGAAAAGCTCATTTAGGACCTGCACTTACGAAGGGCGTAAGCAGCTGTATATCAGGGAGAAAACCTTCTGAGAATAAAAACAGCTGGAGCTTGTTAAGGTAATTACACAGGGGAAAGGATAATGTACTGGGAACTCCTCAGAAGAATCTGATTTGTGGTGAGGGGAGAGAGATAAAATCTCATTTAGGAACGACATGAACATGCTGCGTAGGTAGCTGTTTATCAGTAAATATCTCCATTGAGATTAAGAAAAGCAGTAGCTTAATAAATTAAGTACTTCCTGGTATGGTTACTGTACTGGTAACTCCCCAAAAGAATCTGGATTGTGGTGAGGGAACAGAGAAAAAAGCTCATTTAGGACCTGCACTTACGAAGGGGGTAGTCAGCTGTATATCAGGGAGTAAACCTTCTGAGAATAAAAACAGCTGGAGCTTGTTAAGGTAATTACACAGGGGAAAGGATAATGTACTGGGAACTCCTCAGAAGAATCTGATTTGTGGTGAGGGCAGAGAGATAAAAGCTCATTAAGAACGACATGAACATGCTGCGTAGGTAGCTGTTTATCAGTAAATATCTCCACTGAGATTAAGAAAAGCAGTAGCTTAATAAATTAAGTACTTCCTGGTATGGTTACTGTACTGGTAACTCCCCAAAAGAATCTGGATTGTGGTGAGGGAACAGAGAGAAACGCTCATTTAGGACCTGCACTTACGAAGGGCGTAAGCAGCTGTATATCAGGGAGAAAACCTTCTGAGAATAAAAACAGCTGGAGCTTGTTAAGGTAATTACACAGGGGAAAGGATAATGTACTGGGAACTCCTCAGAAGAATCTGATTTGTGGTGAGGGCAGAGAGATAAAAGCTCATTTAGGAACGACATGAACATGCTGCGTAGGTAGCTGTTTATCAGTAAATATCTCCACTGAGATTAAGAAAAGCAGTAGCTTAATAAATTAAGTACTTCCTGGTGTGGTTACTGTACTGGTAACTCCCCAAAAGAATCTGGATTGTGGTGAGGGAACAGAGAAAAAAGCTCATTTAGGACCTGCTCTTACGAAGGGGGTAGGCAGCTGTATATCAGGGAGTAAACCATCTGAGAATAAAAAAAGCTGGAGCTTGTTAAGGTAATTACACAGGGGAAAGGATAATGTACTGGGAACTCCTCAGAAGAATCTGATTTGTGGTGAGGGCAGAGAGATAAAAGCTCATTTAGGAACGACATGAACATGCTGCGTAGGTAGCTGTTTATCAGTAAATATCTTCACTGAGATTAAGAAAAGCAGTAGCTTAATAAATTAAGTACTTCCTGGTATGGTTACTGTACTGGTAACTCCCCAAAAGAATCTGGATTGTGCAGAGGGAACAGAGAAAAAAGCTCATTTAGGACCTGCACTTACGAAGGGGGTAGGCAGCTGTATATCAGGGAGTAAACCTTCTGAGAATAAAAACAGCTGGAGCTTGTTAAGGTAATTACACAGGGGAAAGGATAATGTACTGGGAACTCCTCAGAAGAATCTGATTTGTGGTGAGGGCAGAGAGATAAAAGCTCATTTAGGAACGACATGAACATGCTGCGTAGGTAGCTGTTTATCAGTAAATATCTCCACTGAGATTAAGAAAAGCAGTAGCTTAATAAATTAAGTACTTCCTGGTATGGTTACTGTACTGGTAGCTCCCCAAAAGAATCTGGATTTTGGTGAGGGAAGAGAGAAAAAAGCTCATTTAGGACCTGCACTTACTTAGGGGGTATGCAGCTGTATTTCAGGGAGTAAACCTTCTGAGAATGAAAACAGCTGGAGCTTGTTAAGGTAATTACACAGGGGGAAAGGATAATGTACTGGGAAATCCTCAGAAGAATCTGATTTGTGGTGAGGGCAGAGAGATAAAAGCTCATTTAGGAACGACATGATCATGCTGCGTAGGTAGCTGTTTATCAGTAAATATCTCCACTGAGATTAAGAAAAGCAGTAGCTTAATAAATTAAGTACTTCCTGCTATGGTTACTGTACTGGTAACTCCCCAAAAAAATCTGGATTGTGGGAGGGAACAGAGAAAAAAGCTCACTTAGGACCTGCACTTACGAAGGGGGTAGGCAGCTGTATATCAGGGAGGAAACCTTCTGAGAATAAAAACAGCTGGAGTTTGTTAAGGTAATTACACAGGGGAAATGATAATGTACTGGGAACTCCTCAGAAGAATCTGATTTGTGGTGAGGGCAGAGAGATAAAAGCTCATTTAGGAACGAAATGAACATGCTGCGTAGGTAGCTGTTTATCAGTAAATATCTCCACTGAGATTAAGAAAAGCAGTAGCTTAATAAATTAAGTACTTCCTGGTATGGTTACTGTACTGGTAACTCCCCAAAAGAATCTGGATTTTGGGGAGGGAACAGAGAAAAAAGCTCATTTAGGACCTGCACTTAAGAAGGGGGTAGGCAGCTGTATATCAGGGAGTAAACCTTCTGAGAATAAAAACAGCTGGAGCTTGTTAAGGTAATTACACAGGGGAAAGGATAATGTACTGGGAACTCCTCAGAAGAATCTGATTTGTGGTGAGGGCAGAGAGATAAAAGCTCATTTAGGAACGACATGAACATGCTGCGTAGGTAGCAGTTTATCAGGAAATATCTCCACTGAGATAAAGAAAAGCAGTAGCTTAATAAATTAAGTACTTCCTGGTATGGTTACTGTACTGGGAACTCCCCAAAAGAATCTGGATTGTGGTGAGGGAACAGAGAAAAAAGCTCATTTAGGACCAGCACTTACGAAGGGGGTAGGCAGCTGTATATCAGGGAGTAAACCTTCAGAGAATAAAAACAGCTGGAGCTTGTTAGGGTAATTACACAGGGGAAAGGATAATGTACTGGGAACTCCTCAGAAGAATCTGATTTGTGGTGAGGGCAGAGAGATAAAAGCTCATTTAGGAACGACATGAAACTGCTGCGTAGGTAGCGGTTTATCAGTAAATATCTCCACTGAGATTAAGAAAAGCAGTAGCTTAATAAATTAAGTACTTCCTGGTATGGTTACTGTACTGGTTGCTCCCCAAAAGAATCTGGATTGTGGTGAGGGAACAGAGAAAAAAGCTCATTTAGGACCTGCACTTACTTAGGGGGTATGCAGCTGTATTTCAAGGAGTAAACCTTCTGAGAATAAAAACAGCTGGAGCTTGTTAAGGTAATTACACAGGGGAAAGGATAATGTACTGGGAACTCCTCAGAAGAATCTGATTTGTGGTGAGGGCAGAGAGATAAAAGCTCATTTAGGAACGACATGAACATGCTGCATAGGTAGCTGTTTATCAGTAAATATCTCCACTGAGATTAAGAAAAGCAGTAGCTTAATAAATTAAGTACTTCCTGGTATGGTTACTGTACTGGGAACTCCCCAAAAGAATCTGGATTGTGGTGAGGGAACAGAGAGAAAAGCTCATTTAGGACCTGCACTTACGAAGGTGGTAGGCAGCTGTTTATCAGGGAGTAAACCTTCTGAGAATAAAAACAGCTGGAGCTTGTTAAGGTAATTACACAGGAGAAAGGATAATGTACTGGGAACTCCTCAGAAGAATCTGATTTTTGGTGAGGGCAGAGAGATAAAAGCTCATTTAGGAACGACATGAACATGCTGCGTAGGTAGCTGTTTATCAGTAAATATCTCCACTGAGATTAAGAAAAGCTGTAGCTTAATAAATTAAGTACTTCCTGGTATGGTTACTGTACTGGTAACTCCCCAAAAGAATCTGGATTGTGGTGAGGGAACAGAGAAAAAAGCTCATTTAGGACCTGCACTTACGAAGGGAGTAGGCAGCTGTATATCAGGGAGTAAACCTTCTGAGAATAAAAACAGCTGGAGCTTGTTAAGGTAATTACACAGGAGAAAGTATAATGTACTGGGAACTCCTCAGAAGAATCTTATTTGTGGTGAAGGCAGAGAGATAAAAGCTCATTTAGGAACGACATGAACATGCTGCTTAGGTAGCTGTTTATCAGTAAATATCTCCACTGAGATTAAGAAAAGCAGTAGCTTAATAAATTAAGTACTTCCTGGTATGGTTACTGTACTGGTAACTCCCCAAAAGAATCTGGATTGTGGTGAGGGAACAGAGAAAAAAGCTCATTTAGGACCTGCACTTACGAAGGGGGTAGGCAGCTGTATATCAGGGAGTAAACCTTCTGAGAATAAAAACAGCTGGAGCTTGTTAAGGTAATTACACAGGGGAAAGGATAAAGTACTGGGAACTCCTCAGAAGAATCTGATTTGTGGTGAGGGCAGAGAGATAAAAGCTCATTTAGGAACGACATGAACATGCTGCGTAGGTAGCTGTTTATCAGTAAATATCTCCACTGAGATAAGAAAAGCAGTAGCTTAATAAACTAAGTACTTCCTGGTATGGTTACTGTACTGGTAACTCCCCAAAAGAATCTGGATTGTGGTGAGGGAACAGAGAAAAAAGCTCAATTAGTACCTGCACTTACGAAGGGGGTAGGCAGCTGTATATCAGGGAGTAAACCTTCTGAGAATAAAAACAGCTGGAGCTTGTTAAGGTAATTACACAGGGGAAAGGATAATGTACTGGAACTCCTCAGAAGAATCTGATTTGTGGTGAGGGCAGAGACATAAAAGCTCATTTAGAACGACATGAACATGCTGCGTAGGTAGCTGTTTATCAGTAAATATCTCCACTGAGATTAAGAAAAGCAGTAGCTTAATAAATTAAGTACTTCCTGGTATGGTTACTGTACTGGTAACTCCCCAAAAGAATCTGGATTGTGGGGAGGGGAACAGAGAAAAAAAGCTCATTTAGGACCTGCACTTACGAAGGGGGTAGGCAGCTGTATATCAGGGAGTAAACCTTCTGAGAATAAAAACAGCTGGAGCTTGTTAAGGTAATTACACAGGGGAAAGGATAATGTACTGGGAACTCCTCGGAAGAATCTGATTTTGGTGAGGGCAGAGAGATAAAAGCTCATTTAGGAACGATATGAACCTGCTGCATAGGTAGCTGTTTATCAGTAAAATATCTCCACTGAGATTAAGAAAAGCAGTAGCTTAATAAATTAAGTACTTCCTGGTATGGTTACTGTACTGGTAGCTCCCCAAAAGAATCTGGATTGTGGTGAGGGAACAGAGAAAAAAGCTCATTTAGGACCTGCACTTACTTAGGGGGTAGGAGGCAGTATATCAGGGAGTAAACCTTCTGAGAATAAAAACAGCTGGAGCTTGTTAAGGTAATTACACAGGGGAAAGGATAATGTACTGGGAACTCCTCAGAAGAATCTGATTAGTGGTGAGGGCAGAGAGATAAAAGCTCATTTAGGAACGACATGAACATGCTGCGTAGGTAGCTGTTTATCAGTAAATATCTCCACTGAGATTAAGAAAAGCAGTAGCTTAATAAATTAAGTACTTCCTGGTATGGTTACTGTACTGGTAACTCCCCAAAAGAATGTGGATTGTGGTGATGGAACAGAGAAAAAATCTCATTTAGGACCTGCACTTACGAAAGGGGTAGGCAGCTGTATATCAGGGAGTAAAACTTCTGAGAATAAAAACAGCTGGAGCTTGTTAAGGAAATTACACAGGGGAAAGGATAATGTACTGGGAACTCCTCAGAAGAATCTGATTTGTGGTGAGGGCAGAGAGATAAAAGCTCATTTAGGAACGACATGAACATGCTGCTTAGGTAGCTGTTTATCAGTAAATATCTCCACTGAGATTAAGAAAAGCAGTAGCTTAATAAATTAAGTACTTCCTGCTATGGTTACTGTACTGGTAACTCCCCAAAAGAATCTGGATTGTGGTGAGGGAACAGAGAAAAAAGCTCATTTAGGACCTGCACTTACGAAGGGGGTAGGCAGCTGTATATCAGGGAGTAAACCTTCTGAGAATAAAAACAGCTGGAGCTTGTTAAGGTAATTACACAGGGGGAAAGGATAAAGTACTGGGAACTCCTCAGAAGAATCTGATTTGTGGTGAGGGCAGAGAGATAAAAGCTCATTTAGGAACGACATGAACATGCTGCGTAGGTAGCTGTTTATCAGTAAATATCTCCACTGAGATAAGAAAAGCAGTAGCTTAATAATTAAGTACTTCCTGCTATGGTTACTGTACTGGTAACTCCCCAAAAGAATCTGGATTGTGGGGAGGGAACAGAGAAAAAAGATCATTAGGACCTGCACTTACGAAGGGGGTAAGCAGCTGTATATCAGGGAGTAAACCTTCTGAGAATAAAAACAGCTGGAACTTGTTAAGGTAATTACACAGGGGAAAGGATAATGTACTGGGAACTCCTCAGAAGAATCTGATTTGTGGTGAGGGCAGAGAGATAAAAGCTCATTTAGGAACCACATGAACATGCTGCGTAGGTAGCTGTTTATCAGTAAATATCTCCACTGAATTAAGAAAAGCAGTAGCTTAATAAATAAGTACTTCCTGGTATGGTTACTGTACTGGTAACTCCCCAAAAGAATCTGGATTGTGGTGAGGGAACAGAGAAAAAAATCTCATTTAGGACCTGCACTTACGAAGGGGGTAGGCAGCTGTATATCAGGGAGTAAACCTTCTGAGAATAAAAAACAGCTGGAGCTTGTTAAACTAATTACACAGGGGAAAGGATAATGTACTGGGAACTCCTCAGAAGAATCTGATTTGTGGTGAGGGCAGAGAGATAAAAGCTCATTTAGGAACGACATGAACATGCTGCGTAGGTAGCTGTTTATCAGTAAATATCTCCACTGAGAATAAGAAAAGCAGTAGCTTAATAAATTAAGTACTTCCTCTTATGGTTACTGTACTGATAACCCCCAAAAGAATCTGGATTGTGGTGAGGGAACAGAGAAAAAAGCTCATTTACGACCTGCACTTACGAAGGGGGTTGGCACGTGTATATCATGGAGTAAACCTTCTGAGAATAAAAACCCTGGAGCTTGTTAAGGTAATTACACAGGGGAAAAGATAATGTACTGGGAACTCCTCAGAAGAATCTGATTTGTGGTGAGGGGAGAGAGATAAAAGCTCATTTAGGAACGACATGAACATGCTGCGTAGGTAGCTGTTTATCAGTAAATATCTCCACTGAGATTAAGTAAAGCAGTAGCTTAATAAATTAAGTACTTCCTGGTATGGTTACTATACTGGTAACTCCCCAAAAGAATCTGGATTGTGGTGAGGGAACAGAGAGAAAAGCTCATTTAGGACCTGCACTTACGAAGGGCGTAAGCAGCTGTATATCAGGGAGAAAACCTTCTGAGAATAAAAACAGCTGGAGCTTGTTAAGGTAATTACACAGGGGAAAGGATAATGTACTGGGAACTCCTCAGAAGAATCTGATTTGTGGGTGAGGGGGAGAGAGATAAAATCTCATTTAGGAACGACATGAACATGCTGCGTAGGTAGCTGTTTATCAGTAAATATCTCCATTGAGATTAAGAAAAGCAGTAGCTTAATAAATTAAGTACTTCCTGGTATGGTTACTGTACTGGTAACTCCCCAAAAAAATCTGGATTGTGGTGAGGGAACAGAGAAAAAAGCTCATTTAGGACCTGCACTTACGAAGGGGGTAGTCAGCTGTATATCAGGGAGTAAACCTTCTGAGAATAAAAACAGCTGGAGCTTGTTAAGGTAATTACACACGGGAAAGGATAATGTACTGGGAACTCCTCAGAAGAATCTGATTTGTGGTGAGGGCAGAGAGATAAAAGCTCATTAAGAACGACATGAACATGCTGCGTAGGTAGCTGTTTATCAGTAAACATCTCCACTGAGATTAAGAAAAGCAGTAGCTTAATAAATTAAGTACTTCCTGGTATGGTTACTGTACTGTAACTCCCAAAAGAATCTGGATTGTGGTGAGGGAACAGAGAGAAAAGCTCATTTAGGACCTGCACTTACGAAGGCGTAAGCAGCTGTATATCAGGGAGAAAACCTTCTGAGATAAAAACAGCTGGAGCTTGTTAAGGTAATTACACAGGGGAAAGGATAATGTACTGGGAACTCCTCAGAAGAATCTGATTTGTGGTGAGGGCAGAGAGATAAAAGCTCATTTAGGAACGACATGAACATGCTGCTTAGGTAGCTGTTATCAGTAAATATCTCCACTGAGATTAAGAAAAGCAGTAGCTTAATAAATTAAGTACTTCCTGCTATGGTTACTGTACTGGTAACTCCCCAAAAGAATCTGGATTGTGGTGAGGGAACAGAGAAAAAAGCTCATTTAGGACCTGCACTTACGAAGGGGGTAGGCAGCTGTATATCAGGGAGTAAACCTTCTGAGAATAAAAACAGCTGGAGCTTGTTACGGTAATTACACAGGGAAAGATAAAGTACTGGGAACTCCTCAGAAGAATCTGATTTGTGGTGAGGGCAGAGAGATAAAAGCTCATTTAGGAACGACATGAACATGCTGCGTAGGTAGCTGTTTATCAGTAAATATCTCCACTGAGATTAAGAAAAGCAGTAGCTTAATAAATTAAGTACTTCCTGCTATGGTTACTGTATCTGGTAACTCCCCAAAAGAATCTGGATTGTGGGAGGGAACAGAGAAAAAAGATCATTTAGGACCTGCACTTACGAAGGGGGTAAGCAGCTGTATATCAGGGAGTAAACCTTCTGAGAATAAAAACAGCTGGAACTTGTTAAGGTAATTACACAGGGGAAAGGATAATGTACTGGAACTCCTCAGAAGAATCTGATTTGTGGTGAGGGCAGAGAGATAAAAGCTCATTTAGAACCACATGAACATGCTGCGTAGGTAGCTGTTTATCAGTAAATATCTCCACTGAGATTAAGAAAAGCAGTAGCTTAATAAATTAAGTACTTCCTGGTATGGTTACTGTACTGGTAACTCCCCAAAAGAATCTGGATTGTGGTGAGGGAACAGAGAAAAAAATCTCATTCAGGACCTGCACTTACGAAGGGGTAGGCAGCTGTATATCAGGGAGTAAACCTTCTGAGAATAAAAACAGCTGGAGCTTGTTAAACTAATTACACAGGGGAAAGGATAATGTACTGGGAACTCCTCAGAAGTATCTGATTTGTGGTGAGGGCAGAGAGATAAAAGCTCATTTAGGAACGACATGAACATGCTGCGTAGGTAGCTGTTTATCAGTAAATATCTCCACTGAGAATAAGAAAAGCAGTAGCTTAATAAATTAAGTACTTCCTCTTATGGTTACTGTACTGATAACTCCCCAAAAGAATCTGGATTGTGGTGAGGGAACAGAGAAAAAAGCTCATTTACGACCTGCACTTACGAAGGGGGTTGGCAGCTGTATATCATGGAGTAAACCTTCTGAGAATAAAAACACCTGGAGCTTGTTAAGGTAATTACACAGGGGAAAGATAATGTACTGGGAACTCCTCAGAAGAATCTGATTTGTGGTGAGGGGAGAGAGATAAAAGCTCATTTAGGAACGACATGAACATGCTGCGTAGGTAGCTGTTTATCAGTAAATATCTCCACTGAGATTAAGTAAAGCAGTAGCTTAATAAATTAAGTACTTCCTGGTATGGTTACTATACTGGTAACTCCCCAAAAGAATCTGGATTGTGGTGAGGAACAGAGAGAAAAGCTCATTTAGGACCTGCACTTACGAGGGCGTAAGCAGCTGTATATCAGGAGAAAACCTTCTGAGAATAAAAACAGCTGGAGCTTGTTAAGGTAATTACACAGGGGAAAGGATAATGTACTGGGAACTCCTCAGAAGAATCTGATTTGTGGTGAGGGGAGAGAGATAAAATCTCATTTAGGAACGACATGAACATGCTGCGTAGGTAGCTGTTTATCAGTAAATATCTCCATTGAGATTAAGAAAAGCAGTAGCTTAATAAATTAAGTACTTCCTGGTATGGTTACTGTACTGGGTAACTCCCCAAAAGAATCTGGATTGTGGTGAGGGAACAGAGAAAAAAGCTCATTTAGGACCTGCACTTACGAAGGGGGTAGTCAGCTGTATATCAGGAGTAAACCATCTGAGAATAAAAACAGCTGGAGCTTGTTAAGGTAATTACACACGGGAAAGGATAATGTACTGGGAACTCCTCAGAAGAATCTGATTTGTGGTGAGGGCAGAGAGATAAAAGCTCATTAAGAACGACATGAACATGCTGCGTAGGTAGCTGTTTATCAGTAAATATCTCCACTGAGATTAAGAAAAGCAGTAGCTTAATAAATTAAGTACTTCCTGGTATGGTTACTGTACTGGTACCTCCCCAAAAGAATCTGGATTGTGGTGAGGGAACAGAGAGAAAAGCTCATTTAGGACCTGCACTTACGAAGGGCGTAAGCAGCTGTATATCAGGAGAAAACCTTCTGAGAATAAAAACAGCTGGAGCTTGTTAAGGTAATTACACAGGGGAAAGGATAATGTACTGGGAACTCCTCAGAAGAATCTGATTTGTGGTGAGGGCAGAGAGATAAAAGCTCATTTAGGAACGACGATGAACATGCTGCGTAGGTAGCTGTTTATCAGTAAATATCTCCACTGAGATTAAGAAAAGCAGTAGCTTAATAAATTAAGTACTTCCTGGTATGGTTACTGTACTGGTAACTCCCCAAAAGATCTGGATTGTGGTGAGGGAACAGAGAAAAAAGCTCATTTAGGACCTGCTCTTACGAAGGGGGTAGGCAGCTGTATATCAGGGAGTAAACCTTCTGAGAATAAAAAAAGCTGAGCTTGTTAAGGTAATTACACAGGGGAAAGGATAATGTACTGGGAACTCCTCAGAAGAATCTGATTTGTGGTGAGGGCAGAGAGATAAAAGCTCATTTAGGAACGACATGAACATGCTGCGTAGGTAGCTGTTTATCAGTAAATATCTTCACTGAGATTAAGAAAAGCAGTAGCTTAATAAATTAAGTACTTCCTGGTATGGTTACTGTACTGGTAACTCCCCAAAAGAATCTGGATTGTGCTGAGGGAACAGAGAAAAAAGCTCATTTAGGACCTGCACTTACGAAGGGGGTAGGCAGCTGTATATCAGGGAGTAAACCTTCTGAGAATAAAAACAGCTGGAGCTTGTTAAGGTAATTACACAGGGGAAAGGATAATGTACTGGGAACTCCTCAGAAGAATCTGATTTGTGGTGAGGGCAGAGAGATAAAAGCTCATTTAGGAACGACATGAACATGCTGCGTAGGTATCTGTTTATCAGTAAATATCTCCACTGAGATTAAGAAAAGCAGTAGCTTAATAAATTAAGTACTTCCTGGTATGGTTACTGTACTGGTAACTCCCCAAAAGAATCTGGATTGTGGTGAGGGAACAGAGAAAAAAGCTCATTTAGGACCTGCACTTACGAAGGGGGTAGGCAGCAGTATATCAGGGAGTAAACCTTCTGAGAATAAAAACAGCTGGAGCTTGTTAAGGTAATTACACAGGGGAAAGGATAATGTACTGGGAACTCCTCGGAAGAATCTGATTTGTGGTGAGGGCAGAGAGATAAAAGCTCATTTATGAACGATATGAACCTGCTGCATAGGTAGCTGTTTATCAGTAAATATCTCCACTGAGATTAAGAAAAGCAGTAGCTTAATAAATTAAGTACTTCCTGGTATGGTTACTGTACTGGTAGCTCCCCAAAAGAATCTGGATTGTGGTGAGGGAACAGAGAAAAAAGCTCATTTAGGACCTGCACTTACTTAGGGGGTAGGAGCAGTATATCAGGGAGTAAACCTTCTGAGAATAAAAACAGCTGGAGCTTGTTAAGGTAATTACACAGGGGAAAGGATAATGTACTGGGAAATCCTCAGAAGAATCTGATTAGTGGTGAGGGCAGAGAGATAAAGCTCATTTAGGAACGACATGAACATGCTGCGTAGGTAGCTGTTTATCAGTAAATATCTCCACTGAGATTAAGAAAAGCAGTAGCTTAATAAATTAAGTACTTCCTGGTATGGTTACTGTACTGGTAACTCCCCAAAAAGAATGTGGATTGTGGTGAGGGAACAGAGAAAAAATCTCATTTAGGACCTGCACTTACGAAAGGGGTAGGCAGCTGTATATCAGGGAGTAAAACTTCTGAGAATAAAACAGCTGGAGCTTGTTAAGGAAATTACACAGGGGAAAGGATAATGTACTGGGAACTCCTCAGAAGAATCTGATTTGTGGTGAGGGCAGAGAGATAAAAGCTCATTTAGGAACGACATGAACATGCTGCGTAGGTAGCTGTTTATCAGTAAATATCTCCACTGAGATTAAGAAAAGCAGTAGCTTAATAAATTAAGTACTTCCTGCTATGGTTACTGTACTGGTAACTCCCCAAAAGAATCTGGATTGTGGGGAGGGAACAGAGAAAAAAGCTCATTTAGGACCTGCACTTACGAAGGGGGTAGGCAGCTGTATATCAGGGAGTAAACCTTCTGAGAATAAAAACAGCTGGAGCTTGTTAAGGTAATTACACAGGGGAAAGGATAATGTACTCGGAACTCCTCAGAAGAATCTGATTTGTGGTGAGGGCAGAGAGATAAAAGCTCATTTAGGAACGACATGAACATGCTGCGTAGGTAGCTGTTTATCAGTAAATATCTCCACTGAGATTAAGAAAAGCAGTAGCTTAATAAATTAAGTACTTCCTGCTATGGTTACTGTACTGGTAACTCCCCAAAAGAATCTGGATTGTGGGGAGGGAACAGAGAAAAAAGCTCATTAGGACCTGCACTTATGAAGGGGGTAAGCAGCTGTATATCAGGGAGTAAACCTTCTGAGAATAAAAACAGCTGGAACTTGTTAAGGTAATTACACAGGGGAAAGGATAATGTACTGGGAACTCCTCAGAAGAATCTGATTTGTGGTGAGGGTAGAGAGATAAAAGTTCATTTAGGAACCACATGAACATGCTGCGTAGGTAGCTGTTTATCAGTAAATATCTCCACTGAGATTAAGAAAAGCAGTAGCTTAATAAATTAAGTACTTCCTGGTATGGTTACTGTACTGGTAACTCCCCAAAAGAATCTGGATTGTGGTGAGGGAACAGAGAAAAAAATCTCATTTAGGACCTGCACTTACGAAGGGGGTAGGCAGCTGTATATCAGGGAGTAAACCTTCTGAGAATAAAAACAGCTGGAGCTTGTTAAACTAATTACACAGGGGAAAGGATAATGTACTGGGAACTCCTCAGAAGAATCTGATTTGTGGTGAGGGCAGAGAGATAAAAGCCTCATTTAGGAACGACATGAACATTGCTGCGTAGGTAGCTGTTTATCAGTAAATATCTCCACTGAGAATAAGAAAAGCAGTAGCTTAATAAATTAAGTACTTCCTCTTATGGTTACTGTACTGATAACTCCCCAAAAGAATCTGGATTGTGGTGAGGGAACAGAGAAAAAAGCTCATTTACGACCTGCACTTACGAAGGGGGTTGGCAGCTGTATATCATGGAGTAAACCTTCTGAGAATAAAAACACCTGGAGCTTGTTAAGGTAATTACACAGGGGGAAAAGATAATGTACTGGGAACTCCTCAGAAGAATCTGATTTGTGGTGAGGGGAGAGAGATAAAAGCTCATTTAGGAACGACATGAACATGCTGCGTAGGTAGCTGTTTATCAGTAAATATCTCCACTGAGATTAAGTAAAGCAGTAGCTTAATAAATTAAAGTACTTCCTGGTATGGTACTATACTGGTAACTCCCCAAAGAATCTGATTGTGGTGAGGGAACAGAGAGAAAAGCTCATTTAGGACCTGCACTTACGAAGGGCGTAAGCAGCTGTATATCAGGGGAGAAAACCTTCTGAGAATAAAAACAGCTGGAGCTTGTTAAGGTAATTACACAGGGGAAAGGATAATGTACTGGGAACTCCTCAGAAGAATCTGATTTGTGGTGAGGGCAGAGAGATAAAAGCTCATTTAGGACGACATGAACATGCTGCGTAGGTAGCTGTTTATCAGTAAATATCTCCATTGAGATTAAGAAAAGCAGTAGCTTAATAATTAAGTACTTCCTGGTATGGTTACTGTACTGGTAACTCCCCAAAGAATCTGGATTGTGGTGAGGGAACAGAGAAAAAAGCTCATTTAGGACCTGCACTTACGAAGGGGGTAGTCAGCTGTATATCAGTGAGTAAACCTTCTGAGAATAAAAACAGCTGGAGCTTGTTAAGGTAATTACACAGGGGAAAGGATAATGTACTGGGAACTCCTCAGAAGAATCTGATTTGTGGTGAGGGGAGAGAGATAAAAGCTCATTAGGAACGACATGAACATGCTGCGTAGGTAGCTGTTTATCAGTAAATATCTCCACTGAGATTAAGAAAAGCAGTAGCTTAATAAATTAAGTACTTCCTGGTATGAGTACTGTACTGGTAACTCCCCAAAAGAATCTGCATTGTGGTAAGGGAACAGAGAAAAAAGCTCATTTAGGACCTGCACTTACGAAGGGGGGGTAGTCAGCTGTATATCAGGGAGTAAACCTTCTGAGAATAAAAACAGCTGAAGCTTGTTAAGGTAATTACACAGGGGAAAGGATAAAGTACTGGGAACTCCTCAGAAGAATCTGATTTGTGGTGAGGGTGAGAGAGATAAATTCTCATTATGAACGACATGAACATGCTGATAGGGTACGTGTTTATCAGTAAATATCTCCACTGAGATTAAGAAAAGCAGTAGCTTAAATGAATTAAGTACTTCCTGGTATGGATACTGTACTGGTAACTCCCAAAAGAATCTGGATTGTGTGAGGGAACAGAGAAAAAAGCTCATTTAGGTCCTGCACTTACGAAGGGGGTAGGCAGCTGTATATCAGGGAGTAGACGCTTCTGAGAATAAAAACAGCTGGAGCTTGTTAAGGTAATTACACAGGGGAAAGGATAATGTACTGGGAACTCCTCAGAAGAATCTGATTAGTGAGTGAGGGGAGAGAGATAAAAGCTCATATAGGAACGACATGAACATGCTGCTACGTAGCTGTTTATCAGTAAATATCTCCACTGAGATTAAGAAAAGCAGTAGCTTAATAAATTAAGTACTT
>NW_025959390.1:0-22858 GCF_023159225.1 Perognathus longimembris pacificus | reverse complement strand
GTTTGTGTTGCATGAATGCAGGTGCTGTCCCTGAGTTCATTCACTCTCTTCCTCTCTCTCTCTCACTTACTCTCTTTCTTTTATCCTTCCTTCCTTCCTTCCTTCCTTTCTTCCTTCCTTCCTTCGTTCCTTTGCCAGTCCTGGACTCAGGTCCTGAGCAAAGTTGCCCGCAGGTTTTTTTTTTTTCTCAAGGCTACCACACTACCACTTGAGCCATTGCTCCACTTTTTGCTTTTTTCTATGTATGTGGTGCTGAGGAACCGAACCCATGGTTTCATGTATACAAGGCAAGCACTCTACCACTAGGCCATATTCCCAGCCCTTCTTCCTTTCTTTTCAAGGCTAGTCCTCTGTCACTGTGAACCACACTGCCACATCCAGGTGTTTGTTTTCCTTTTTGTTTTGTAGTTAACTGGAGATGAGACTCTTTAAGAGACATTCTTGTCCTCATTGGCATTAAACCATGATCCTCAAAGCTCAGCCTCCTGAGTAGCTAGGATGACAGACAGGCATGAGCCACCAGCACCCTGCACATTGGGACACTTCTAAAATGTAGATTTTATGCTTAAATACCTCTTCTCCACTGCCTTATGGAAGGAGCCCAAGTTGACCCAGCCTTTTTAAAATTTTCCTAATACTTATAGCATTCAGCAATAGGAATTCCTGGTTTCTAGAAACTTGTTTTCTTCCTGCTTTTCTGTCTCTGTCTCTTCTTCCTGGAATCTTCCCCATTCATGTCTGCCTGTCAAATGGCTACCCAGCCTTAATGACCTACACAGACGTCAAGTTGAAATGATAAGCATTCTCTTAAATCCTCCAGGTAGATCAGAAGCTGTGCTAGTACTGGTTATATTGCTCTTCCTAATAATGCCACATAATTCACATGCAGTTTGTTTCTGAGCTGGTCTGTCTCCCTTGTGTCTTCCTCTATAGCACATTTGTATCAGAGTTCTATGGAGAGTTGGGAAACAGATCTCAATGAACTCGTGTTCCAATAGGAGGTGATTTGGTTCATTCTAGCTGATACCTCTATTGTCTATATCTATTAGATAATGGGGTTGGGTTCAAGGACTTCCAAATGTCATTCTTGCCTTCAAATTTGGCCTTGTAAAACAATTTATTTTAATAATAGGACACGGAAGTTTACATTCTGTTATATTTTGTTAAATGGAGATACTGTAATTCTTTTTTTTTTAATCTTGAAGTCTTTGTACAAAGGAGTTGTATTCACCATATCAGTTGAGTACAATGCATCCCCTTCCTTCATTCTCCCCATCTCTCCTAGCCTCATGACTTGCCTCAGCTTTCTTATCCTTAAAAGATATGTACAAAGTACACCACGTGTGGGTAGAGAATGTTACAGGTTGAACAATACTGAAACATATTGCATCTGAGAATGAAGATGGCAAAACAAAACTCAGTGAAAGCTATTGAATAATAGGGGTTGAGAGGGCAGAGAATGGGAGAGTAAAAGAAGGATTAATTTAACATACTGTATCATCATTTATAAAATCTCTTTTAAAAGGTGCTAAATTGAAGGGCTCTTTTTCTGCAAGTAGTGTTTGCAGTAAAAACATTGTTCGAATTTTGAGATGATTTTCCCCTTTTTATTAATATTAAATTTAGTACAAATATTGTAAAAGTTAAATAATTTTCCCCCAGACACTCAATGTTCGATCTTATAATGTGAAATAGAAAGGAAATCAGCATGCAGAGTAACTATGTTGTGAAGGTTTGAAAATAATTATATATATAAATAAATGTACTCCCTTGAAAGACACTGGTCAAATTTCTCTTCTGCAAAGTTCATAGTATATGATGTGACAGTACTATTTAATATAATTAACTACAGAGGTTTAGTAAATGTTGCCCTCCAAAGAAAAAATCCAAGATGGTAGGTGGGATTTTCACATTACGGTGAGTACAGTGTTGAAGTAGACATAGTTGGTCTCCTGGGTGTGCTTTATCACTAAATGCAAGAGCTCCACTCACCTAATTTATTTTAGCAAGGGAAAGACTATGCTCTTGAATAGACACTTAGGTCAGAGAAAATACGTTCAAAAGAGTTAGTTTCAGCTAGGTAAAGTAGGATTTGGTACACTCGGCATTTTCTCTTCCAATTTTTTCTAGCAGCCAGCATTATTTTTAATGACCTTCATTAAATTTTTACAAATCAGCACTGCTTATCCATGTTCTTAAAGATTTTTGCACTTAAATGTTTTGGAGTAAATACCAGTAACATAAATAGTGCCATATTCATAATGTGTCTAAAATAGTATGCTGGTTATTTCCCCCCACTTAGGTAGCATTGGTGTAGCCAGTAGAAAGGACTCAGTTGGAGGATCAGAATTGTTGGAAAGTCTGGCTCCACTGTTAATGAGTAGTTTAGGATTGGAAGGTCTTTAAGTGCTTCCAGCCTAAGTTACCTACTCCATCAAAAATAGAAAGAGAAGCGCCTCTTGATGATTAGCAATACTGCATGGAGCTCTCTAGAACTAATACAGCATCTAAGGAATTAAGTCTATAATCACTGCCATAGAATGACGCTAGTTAAGAGGTATGTTATTATGGTCTTCAGAGTCAAAGTTTTAATGAAAGAATTGTATGCTACAGGTTTTCCAGTGCCCAGCCCATGTTAGTCTTAATAAATACTAAAGAACTGAGTTAGTAAAATGGTGTGCAAAGAATGTTTACTTGAGCGTCTCATTGGTGCCATATGGTATAAATATGAGTAGGATAACTGCAAAGAAGCTTCAGAGTGGAGAAGTATCCAAATATCCTCAAATTCTCGAGCTGTCCAGAAAAAGAACTTGGCTCCATTCTCCAGAAAGTTCCAACAGAGGAACTTGCCTCCCAAGGCTTCGGCTGAGGATAGACATGGTTTCAGGGGAAGGTGGTCACTTCCAGGAAGGTCCCACTCTGGTGGAAAATGGTCTCCTTGTAAGGGCAGGAGTCCTGTGGGGCCTCATTCGTTGTGGAACCTTACTAAAACCTGGCTGGCCTCGCCTGAGCAGGGAAAAGACGCCATGTTTAGCATTTACTCAACTTTGCTCATTCATACTAGGGTATCATGATGGACCCTGAGTCTTTTTCTGTTTCATTAATTATTGAATTAGGTTTGCGTGTATCTTTACATGTTTCATTTTAGAGTATGTTGTGCCTGTTGGGTGCTTGAATTCAGGGCCTGGGAGTGGTCTGAATTTTTACTTTTTTAAAATCAAGATTAGTGCTCTACCACATGAGCCACAGCTCTACTTAGAGGCTTTTTTTTTTTTTGACTGGTTACATGGTGATAACAGGCTCACAGTCTTACTGGTAGGGCTGGCTTCAAACAGCAACCCTCAGCTCTCAGCCTCCTCAGTAGCTGGAGTGTAAGCATGAGCCAATGGTGCCTAGCATATTTTGTTAGTTTTTGAGAAATAGCTCATACAGGTTAATTGAAAAGCAGTAAAAAAATTATTTTTTCTTATTCTTTAATGAAACAGCTTACTTAACAAGAAGAAATTCCAGAACAGGTATCTTGTGTGTTATGGAGAGGTGGTCTATGTCCATGCATAACAGTGGCTTGTTTTGCTTGCTTTGCATTCTTGGATACTAGACATTGCTTTCCACCTCAACAGCCATACTTTACGGTATGAAATATATATATATATATTTATATATATTTATACATATTTATATATATATGTATGTATTACTACATACGTAGGAATCATGAGGATGTGGGCATACATTCTTTTTCTAGCAGAGTTATTTTGTATAATGAAGTATTTTCTCTGCAGAGAAATCAAAGGAAAACGGTAAATGCTAAAATTATTGCAGATGTTCTTTAGTCATCCAAATCTCTTGATGCTGATGCTATTTCCTCTGCATTGTTGCGTGTTCTCCTTGTAATATGTTACAGATAGAAAAGCTTTTTTTTCTGGAAAAAAAATGCTCCGAAGTGAATTTTCAATCAGTGTGACAACTTAATTGCAGTCCAAATTTTATGGTGAAATAATTTCAACATTTGAAAGTTTTAGATTTTTCCCCGAAATAATTTCTTGTTCCATGTACAGTTTTTCCATTACTAATGAAGTGATCTTGATGAATTTGTGTCAGAAATAAGGAAAGTCGCAATGGGCTAGATCCAAACAGCAGATGAACAGTAAGAACAGGACTCCAGTTCTCTTAGGCTGGCTCATCCAATGCTATCCATAAGGCAGATACAGGAAGTTATGCTGACTCAAGAAAAAGAGCAAAGAATTAAACATTTTCTTATGCTGAAAATTACAATGGGATTTTATTGAGTTTGGTCAAGAACACTGTGAACATTTTTTTTGAGCTTTTCTCTAGTTTCCTTATTTTGTGGTGGTCTTCAGATTACTAGATCTTTACAAATCCACATGAATAAAGAATATTTACTGTTCTGAATTGAAATAGGTTGTTTGTTTGTTAGCTACGACTTACCTTTAAGGTCGCTAGAGGATTTAATTTGACTTGTATTTTAGACTTCATTTTTAATGAGTAGAAATTATACTGGAAGGCAGGGTCTGGCTGTGTTGCCTTGGCTGGTATTAAGGCAAAGTGCTCAATCAATTCTTCTGTCTCAGAGTCTGGAGTCACTGGGTCTGAAATGTGAGCCCCGGTGCCCCAATACCCAGCTTCATTGCATTTCCTTATTTTCCCAGGTATAGGGATGAGAATTTGATTGTGTTTGTCACTGAGTGACAAAAGAATTGGGAGTGTGTTTCATCTTCCCCCTCTTCTCTCTCCTTCTCTTCACCTCTCCTTTGTCTTCCCATCCCCTTCTCCCTTCCTTCCTTTCCTATTCCTCTCCCCTCCTTCTCTTGTCCCTTCCCCTTTCTCTCCCTCTCTTTCCCCTTGCCCCTCTTCTGTTCCCTTCTCTCCCCCTCTCCAGCTTTCTTCTTTTTCTTTTCTTTTTTTTTTTTTTTTGGCCAGTCCTAGGCCATGAACTCAGGGCCTGAGCACTGTCCCTGGCTTCTTCCTGCTCAAGGCTAGCACTCTGCCACTTGAGCCACAGCGCCACTTCTGGCCATTTTCTGTATATGTGGTGCTGAGGAATCGAACCCAGGGCCTCATGTACACGAGGCAAGCACTCTTGCCACTAGGCCATATCCCCAGCCCTCTTATTCTTTCCTTGCAGCACTGGGAATCAAACCCAGGGTCTTGAGCATGCTAGGCCAACCCAAATGGAGTTTTTTCTGATATTATATTTGGAAAAAATGACTGTGTTTTTCAAATATTGTTAATCCCCTAAAATTCTCATCCCCCAAACACAATAATCCCAAACCCTATGGAAGTTCACAGCCAATTAAACTAGTTGTAGTTGAGTATTTGAGTTTGTTCTTCTCCATCATGAGATTTAGGATGACCTCAGATGTGGGCCATGCAGTTAATCTGACAAAGGCACGGGCCATACCAGCCTGGAGAGGACTTCCAGAAGCAGGTTGTCCAGAGTCTGGCTTGACATTATAACTAGATTATAACTGTAATTTTGGGTTGGTTTTCATCAGACGATGACATGCAATTCAGCTATACAGAAAGAAATGTGTATCCACAATTTTTGGTCATGTTCTGTGGCTGAGAATAGCCTGTGGTTTTTTTCTCCTCAACAATGAATACTGTTTCAGATGGTAGTTAAGATGATCATATTAATTAGTATGAGGGCATCTATGTAGTTATGAAATCTAGTCCTAGGTCATTAGGACAACATCCTCTGTTCACCATATCTTACAAACTTTAGTACCAAGAACATAAAAGTCTCTGGGATATTTTTAGGATGTTGGAGGTTACACATTAGAAGCAATAAGTTTAATAGGGGCATTGTCTCTTCAGAAGAGTGTGTCTATCACATGTGAAGATTTCTAAACCTCCCATGCCTTTGCCACATCATGGCGATGAATCCTAATGTTGGTATTCTCAAGTTATTTCTAAGTTTTCAACATAGTTCCACTGATAGTAAGAAACATTAGAACTTCCTGTTCTTTAACGTATACACCACAGCAAAGAAACGTAGGCAAAGGTAGGACCCAGGAATCAATGCCTGTAACCCTAGCTTCTCAGGAGGGTGAGATCTGAGGATTGCAGTTTGAAGCTACTTGGGGCAAGAAAGCTTATGAGACTCTTACCTCCAATAAACTACTCAGAAAAATCTGGAAATGGCACTGTGGCTCATGTGGTAGAATGCCAGCCTTGAGCAAAAGTTGCTTGGGACAGTGCCCAGAGTTCAAGTCCCAGGACAAACAAAAACAAAAATCTCATGCAAGTGTAAGAATTTATTGATTTGGTATGAATTTATTGTAATAAACACGTATAAAGACAATATCATTGTTGAAAAAGACTAAAGAGAAATCAGTGTCAATGTGTTTGAAGAAAATGGGGTCATTTGATGTTTAAATCTGCCTTTGGCCTTTTTTATTGCATACAAGTTGTCTAGTCTGACATGTTAGGTTGTGTTGAATGCTCTGCTCCGGTTCTCTAATGGTACCAAATAGGGTAATAGATTAGAACTAGGAGAGATGAGCAGCTACAGCTCATATTTGCCTTGAAATCTTGAGCATTTTCTGATTAAATCCTGGGATGATCAGTGAGTCAACTTTGCTCAGCATACTAAACCATGATTTTCCCCCCATCTTGGTGACATGGTTGACATTGTAAATATCAAGTGTGTTTGAACAAGAGCATGATCCATAGACCTGGATCTGAACCTACTTCACATATGCCTTATTACAAGAAGACATTATAAATCGCCTAACTAGAAATTAGAAATCTACCTTTTAGCAAGTCTATTTTGAAGTTGGAAAATACTCGTTTTCCTCTGCAAAAGAATGGTCTCTGTAGCATCCAGTGAAATGGATTATCTAATATCAGAGATACGAACCTCAGACTCACAGAAGCCAGAAGGCATTAGTCGACCTTGTGCTGGGCTTAATGGGATAGCTTTTTAGAAGAATTTGGCCAACAGCACACAAGTCTAGCTGGGCATTATAAATCTAGAATGGCTCAGGATGAATTTAACCTCACTCCCCGACCCATCTTCTTCTCCTGTGTCTCCCAGTGAATGGTGTCATTGTCCAAACCACACTGAAGTTGCCTCTTTAAATTTTAATTTTGGAAAAAATGGGATTAAGTGGTGAAAGGTGCCAGAGAAAATGATGAATAATGGAAATAGGTAGTAACTACTGGCCTGTGTACATGTTAAATAATTGTTTATGTGAATGTAAGCACTTAGAATTACAAATGAATATCTTTCATAGTTGATTTCATTTCTGTGGCAATCTTAACTCCAGTCCTAAGGCACACAAAAATATGAGTGAGACTGAACTGTTATTGATTACTGATGTGACTCTAC
This sequence comes from Perognathus longimembris pacificus, assembly GCF_023159225.1. Classification (NCBI taxonomy): domain Eukaryota; kingdom Metazoa; phylum Chordata; class Mammalia; order Rodentia; family Heteromyidae; genus Perognathus; species Perognathus longimembris. Next base: position 15,504 of record NW_025959390.1, on the reverse strand, counting down.
TGGTGTCAGTCAACAAGTGGTGAGATTCTTCTTTTGTCAAACTATTGCTGAGACTGAGCCATTGTCAAGTGTTGGTGACACATTACTGGTACCATTCCTGCGGAGTCAGAACCAGAGCAATGTCTTCTGTAATTGAAATGAATCGACTTTGCCTTGGAGCTTTACTATACTAAATCAAACTAGAGATGGATGAACAGGAAATACTCTTCTGTCTCAGTGACAGAAATTGTCTGTCTACAGACATTTCTCTTGGTCACTATGGCAACTACCCCTCCCCACACTTTGCTAGCCATTAAGATGTATCAAGACAGAGATGACCGTTTGCAGCATCAGGTATTTGAACTAAAAAGAGATTTGCTAGAAAGTTGGAAAGTTATTTCTTGGAGGAAAAGTGAGATCCTTAAAAACCTTAATTGACTTTTTTTCTTACTTGAAAAGTAGTTTGTTTCTTTCTTCAGTGACGGTGAAGCTGTGTGCATAGGACAATCCATGCCCTTCATGCGCCTGTGTTTAGGAATCTGCTCCCTGGCAGTGCCCTGGCAGGGCAGAGTTACATAGACAAGCAAAATCTCAGTTCCTGCCACCTGTGGCAGGCAATCATAGTCAGGGAAATGAAACCTAAGGAGCAGATGGATTTCAAAGTGATTTGTAGACTTAAAAGTGATAGGAAAATATAGTAGTTTAAAAGTTTACCAAAGCAATCAGGGCTGGGAATGTGCCTTAGTGGTATAGTGCTTGCCTAGCATGCACGAAGCCCTGGGTTCGATTCTTCAGTACCACATAAACAGAAAAAGCCAGAAGTGATGCTGTGGCTCAACTGTTGGCATGCTAGCCTTCTGCAAAAGAAGCTCAGTGACAGTGCCCAGGTCCCTGAGTTCAAGCCCCAGGACTGGCAATAAAAATTACAAGCAATAAATTAATAAGCATTACACAAAAAGTAAAAATATTCCAAATTGGTAGGCCATTGCTCTCAGAAAGAGTTCAGCGACAACGCTTCTGAAAGGGTAGTGATTGGATTTAGAATGACTATATTTAGGAATCAGTCATTTAAGTATGACAGGCTCTTCAGAGTAGATAGTCAGAATACATGGAGAGCCTTTTAGAGGCAGAACTTGGGCAGTTTGTTGGGATCATGGCAAAGTGGCTAAAAGCATAGCGTGGAGGCTAAATGTTACGTGGTACCAATACACTGTTCATGGTCCTATTTGTTGTTGTTGGGGGTTTTTGTATGACATTTAGCTGAAAAGTTAATTATAAAATCATAAAGTTAATACAATTATAACTAAAATTCATTGAGTGCTTATTCAATAGTGCAGTCAGGCACTATTTCAAGAGTTTTGCATGTTTTATTCTCTAATTATAGGGGATAAGCACTATTTTTTCTTAAAAAAAATTATTTCCATGTTTGCAGCTGATAAACTGAGGTACAGATAGAATAAAGGTCAGAGAGCAAGTAGTTCACAGCCACTGATCAAGTCAAGCAGATAAAGCTCATAGGGTTAGTTAGTGTCATATGGGACAGCGGCTTAAAAGTAAAAAGGTGTCTAGAGAGTGTAAAGACTGGAAAAATACTGGATTTGTGACAGGGGTGTGGGGGGAAATCCCTTTTGAACTCTGCACAGAAGAGTCACATGAAACTATTTTGAAGAGAAGAAGCTGGGTGAATCCAGGGCACCAACTAGAAACCATAAGACCAGGCTACAAGTTTCTCAGCTGGGGAGTAAACGTTTGAAGTAGAGTGAGGGCAGAAAGGATGGAAAGGAAGGCCTGGCAAGGGAATTCATTTGAACCCTGCTACTAATTGGTGAGGGAGAAGAAGGCATTAATGATGATTTGTATGCTTTTTTGGGTTAATGGTGATTGCATTAGCAGGTGGAGAGCCTGTTCTTTTATTGATTGAACTTCCTAATGCTGACCATTCTCAAGTACCCTTCCTTTGAAATTATCTTTCCTCCTTTGTGCTGGTGATAACTGTTGCACCTCATCTCTCCTCTCTCCCCACCCTCCTTCAGTGGTTCTTTTCTGAAGTTGGCACTCTTCACTATCCAATCTGGGACTCATTTCTTTCCCTCTCCACTATGCTACAGAGTAGATATGCTGTCCACTTAGCTTCAGTGTGAAAGCTGCACAATTTCATGGAGGAGACAGCTGGGATCCATTCCCCTCTTCACCATATTAGCTGTGGTGTGGAATAATAGTCTTTGATACTGTTTTGCTCGTGTGTGAATGTGAATGATACCTCCATAATGGAGTTTTTCAATGCACCGAGTCTAGAGAAAAGGCTCCCAACACAGTGGTCCCTTGACAAGTTTTATTTGCTCTTTTTCTTTTCTTCCCTCTTCCTCCTATCCAAATATTTCCTTTCAGTTGAAGTCACTTCCCTGATGGGGATTCCTCCTATGTTAACAGAAATAGTCATGGTTCTCGTTTGCTTGCCAAATGTTAAACTGTGCACAATCACCTTTCATAGACAAATAGCACAGCGATTGTCTTTTGGTTTCAAACATGGAATGAGTTAAAACTCTAAAAATATAAGAGATAGGAACTACAACAGAGTTATAATCATAAACGGGTTGTACGTGAAACTACTTCAGACAGAGGGGCAAAGATTTATCTTCCAGTTGGACTCCAAAATACAGCATAAAACAAGCTGTAGGAACATAATATATGAAAGATAAAAATTTCCAACCCCCTTACATATCTCGAAATTGTATTTGTACAGATGTTATGAATGATACAATAGCTGATCTTTAATGTAGAGTAGGAATTTTATTTGATGAAACAGATGGTATTGAAAAAATTTATCTCAGCAAAGTACTGACTCATACAGAATAATATGAACTTTTTCATTTTGCAATGGGAGGGTAGATGAGCCTAAGTAAACTTGCTAAAAATGTATTAAAAAACCTAAGCTCTTCAAAATAAGCCCAGGGACAGTTCCCAGGCTATGAGCTTGAGCTCCAGGACTGGCATAATAGGAAGAGGAAGAGCAGGAGGATGTGGAGGAGGAAATGCTTAGGGTTAGCAGTATGAAGTGGGACTGTCCTGGGTTTATTTAAACTCCAGCCTTGCCATTTCCTACTTCTGTGACTTAATCCAGTTACTTAACTTCTTTGAGTCCAAGCTTTTTTCTCCATTTGAGAATAATAATATCATCATGTGGCATATGTCCTATTAAGTGGTTACCTTTATATAAAGACATTCATTCAGTGTCTAGCAGAAGATATGTAGTAAGTGCTAGATATTGTTGAAAACTGGGTGTGAAGCAGTTGCAAGCCTTACTAATTAGGTGCTCTAGGGAAGGTTTGTTAATCTTAATTCCTCAGCTTTTTTCTCTCTTTCAGCCAACCTTCTCAAACTTTCTTGTAAGAACTAAAGGAGTGTGTGTGTGTGTGTGTGTGTGTGTGTGTGTGTGTGTGTGCAGGGTACTTCACACTTTATCTAGCCTAAAAGAAAACTGATATAGAGTCATAAAAGAAGTTGTGTGTAGTTTTATTAACCATAATAGAAAGTTTAGACTTAATTTCAAATATTCTAAGAACACATTGGAAAGTTTTAGCTAGAAAAGTGATGTGCCATGTTTTAGAAAGATCCCCTTGATTACTGTGGTGTTGTAGAATGATTGGGATCAAGGAGTGCAATGGGAGAGCCAGGAAGCAGGTTCAGACATGCTATCAATAACTGTGATGCTCAAAACCATGAAAGAAACAGAGACATACTCACTAGACACTATGTTGAAAATTAACTATATAACTTGTGTGGGGGGAATGGAAGAAAACACAGGGAGAGAGCTTGCGGAAGGGGTGACATTGTCTAAAAAGAAATGTACTCATTACCTGACATGTTCTTGTAATCTCTCTGTACATCACCTTTTAAATAATAAAAGAATAAAAAATTACAAAAATAAAAAATACAGGATAAGTAGCACCTTTTGCCATCCATAACTATTTTCCGTATATTTAAATAAAATTTCTAAAGAAAAAAAAAAATCCTAAGCTCTTGTTCAAATATAAACATTACCTGTAAAAGGCTTTTGCCTGATTGAACTCATTTTCTTAGAGCCCATTCAGTATCTCATAGGTAGTATTCCCTCCATTTTTAATCAACATATTTATAAAAATCTACAGGTAAAATGATACATACTTATCAAGTACAACATATTTTACACATAGAGTGGTTAAATCTAGCTAACATATATATCGCAGATTATGATCATTTTTGTGGTGAGAACACTCAACATCTACCCTGTACTCTCAGAAGGTAGATTAAGAGTTTATGCGTAAGACCCAAATTTACAGGAGGCCTAGAGATTTAATTGCCAAGACTTCAGCAATGGTATTGGCAAATATCAAACTTAGGTCTTTGTAATTCTTAGACGTTTTGCCATGTTGCCACAAAAGCCTCATGAGCATTACGAGGATTTCAATTGAACACTAGTCTGAAAAAATGAGGTTTTGGTGAAATTGGAAAAATAATAATAGGATGTGAGATTAAAACTCTGTTAATCTTTATTCTTGATGATTCTTTCTACTCCTATTCCTCTGAAAATCTAAAACGATAGAATCTCAAAATAGATTTCAAAAATTCAATACCTCTCAAATATTCAGATGAGAATATACATGCTTCCCAGTAGTAAAGAGAGGAACAAGTAAGTTATAAGAAATAGCCCAAATGCCTATGGTCTGAAGTCCTGTCGCACTCTTATTCTTCTCATTCCATACCTGTGGCTTTAGAGTAAGTTTCCTGTGATCAGCTGACAGAAGAAGAAACTGGGGCCTGCTTTACAGAACCTTCTGTGTGATATTCAGGCCTGCCGGGCCAGCCGGCAGGGGAGCAGGAATCCTGACTGAGGGGCGGCGGGGATAAGGAAAAGGAAAAATAAGGCAAGAGAAAAAAGACAAGAGACAAAGATGGGGTACGGGAGGTCTGCAGCCGCAAGGTTGAACCTCAAGACTGCAGCAACAGTTTATTCTTAACTTCCAGCTTATATGCAGTTTTGGAACCAGGGAATAACATAGGGTTGTTAAAATTCCAGAACACAAAGAGGCTTTGAAGTTTACAACATTTGATTACAGTAAACACAAGGTAACAAAGCAATTCCGGACAGTGGCTGTGGACTTTGCCTTTAGCATATCCTGGCGGTAACAGCACAGCCAGAGGTCAGGAAGAGCTTAGCAGCTAGCTCGGCTCCGGACAATTCCCCCGTCTTTTTATTAAAAGAAGCGAACCCGCCTGTCTTAGGTGGGGTGGGTACCCCAGCCCGCCTTACCCGTCTTAGGGAACAACTTCAGAGCAGTGCTGAAGGCCCTGTCTTAGGTCGGTCTATGGATGGCACCGCCTCATACCCGTCTCTGGCTGCGGTTCCTCTCGGGGGAAATTCATTTACTTGGAGCTTGTTCTAGTCCGGCTATTTGTCTATGGAGGTGAAAGAGATCTAAGGACAAGTTATTATGGTGCCAAATACCATTTAGATGTGCTACAACTTGTTCCCAAGGATAGCTCGACCCATTATACTTATGGAGGGTCACACAAATAAAGTCAAACCCTGCATGACAGCGCACCCGTTGCAAAGTTTGTAAGGCACGAATTTGTTCTCCCAGAGACAACACAGATTCATATAATGCTTCTAACTTTTGTTCTACCTTATCATCAATCCTGCCTTGAAAGTGCAGGGCTTGCGTGGTATTATGAGCAAGCTGATTAACATGGTGAGCTGTCTGCACATTTTGTGTTAAAGCCACAGTAGCCGCTGCAGAAGCAGCTAAGGAAATAAAGGCCAAAATTCCTGCTATTAATAGCCCTACAAATCGTATAGGGCGCATAAGTTCTTTTAAATGTTTTAACACTTGAATACCTGTTTCTTTATACCAAGCTTTAGATAAGTTTACAGGAAGCATAACAAATGGTGGTTGCTTAATAATAAATACAGAATCAGTAAGACCACTATACAAGCAATTTGTAAAAGAACAGTTAGTGCAGGTAACATTGAAATACATGGCTCCTATAGAAATATTAAAAGGTCCATACATAATAGCATAAAGGGGTGTTACACAACTCATAATATTTTTTAAAGAAGTAGACGTGGGCCAGGAGATATTGTTTAGGGAAGCCACTAACATCAAGACATGGCGTTGAGGGCGTCCATTCATCCACCACAGACCTGGGTTGAACTTGTTGGTGAGATTAGCTCCAGACCAGTCCATCAGCTGAGAATTAGTTCCTGAAATATTGGTTATAAAAGGGTGATCATGTCTACACTTTACGGGGTGCAGTTCTCCCGTGGGTTCTACAATTTGAGAGGAGTTGATGCAGCGAGGTATCATGAAGGACGAGGTAGAATTGGCATGTACAGGAAACCCAGTAGGCAATGAAGTCATTTGTATATTATATACTTGACTATTATCAGGAATCCAAATTCTATGATTTATGGATTGTATTACAGTACAGCCTGGAATATAACTGTTGGAGTCAGTTGTAAAGCATAAAGGGGTTCCAATGCCAGAAGCTGCAAAATCTCCCATCTTAACGTGCTGGACAAAAGGGTCTGGAGCTGTACCATATGCTGATCTGTTGACATGGATGAACACCTCAGCTCCCTCCCAGGTCGCGGGGTGCACAATCGGTGGAACTGGCATGTAAGCCCAGTGGGTCAGCGCTTGTACCATTCTGATGAGTTTCCACAATCCGAACACAGCACTCAGGTAGCCAGCGGGCATCATTTTCATCCTGTCAAAAAACACAGACATGTCCTCGACCCCATGTACCGGATCGGGCCCGTGCCAAGCACTTGTTAAAGGATCTTTCCACTTAACTTGGGCAAAAGCTCTTTGCTCTCTTTTCCCAGAACCGCTGTGCTGCGAAGTGGCCATTGCAATCCAAATTTTAAAAAATTTAGTATGAATAAAGTATAAGAAAGTATATTAACAGGAGAGAAGGGGTATAGTTCCCCCCCCCCTTTTAATTTAGAAGTTTGGTGTTTTAACAAACCGTTGGCCCGTTTGACAATTTTTTGACCATGAGGGTTATAGGGAATTCTTGTAGAGTGAACAATTTGGTAAGATTTGTAAAAAGTTTGAAAAGTTTGTCCAACATATCCTGGACCATTATTAGTTTTAATTTGTTTAGGAAGTCCCATAGTAGCAAAGCAGTGTAAGGCATGGGAGATACAATGTTTTGCCAGCTTCCCCGCTAAGAGGAGTAGCCATAATAAAATTAGAGTAAGTGTCTATGGTAACATGGACAAAGCGGAGCCGTCCAAAAGAGAGGATGTGGGTAACATCCATTTGCCACACATGGTTAGCCGCTAAGCCTCCAGGATTAATCCCATTGGAGGGCACAGGCAGGAAGGTAGCACAGTTGGGACAAGTTTTTACAATTTGACAAGCTGCTTTACGAGTAATATGAAATTGCTGACGTAAGGCACGACTGTTTTGATGGTGGGCAGCATGTGATTGCTTTGCCAAGTCAATTTGAGAAAGAAAAATTTGGGTAGCCTCATCCGTAACAGCATTGCCCTCCCTTAATGGTAAGAAGAGGCAAAGTGAAGTAATTTGTTGGAGGGACAATGATGTGAAATTGTGCCCACAAAATTGTCCCAGGCAATGGCCCAGGAATCACAATGAATATAAAGCCATTTTTGCTGCTGCAAAGTGTAGGGTATATAAATAACCTGTGGATCTCGTCCAAGATACTTACAAGATTTCACACGGCACATATGGACTAAGGTGGCTACCAATTCATAATAAGGAATTAATACTTTTGAAGGAGTAGCAGGCAAGGAAAACCACAAAAGGGGGTCCCTTCTGCCAAAGGACCGCTGTTGGAGAATGAGATATAATTAAAATATAAGCTTCCCAAGAGGCTGAGTAATCTATATAATTTATATGTTGGGAAGAAATGGCAGAATTTACTATGCTCAACGCTTTTGCTGCTTTAGTTGTCATTTCTCTGGGAGATGTAGGGTCAGGGTCCCCCTTTAATAGATCAAACAAGGGTTTTAATTTAGCTGTGGACTATTTAAGGTAAGGGTGAAGCCAATTAATATCTCCCAGAAATTTTTGAAAATCATGCAAAGTACGCAAATGAGATGTCTTAACCTGTCATTTCTGGCTAGTAAAATAATAAGGACCCAAAATATGACCAAGATAAGTATACGGAGGATGCTCTTGTACCTTTTCACTAGCTATTATTAACCCAAAAGAGGTGAGATCTTGTTTTAACTGTCCAAGGAGTCTTATCCAATAAAGCCCCTTTTTATTTCCAAATAAAGCAACAGGAGAACAAAAGGAGTAGAGTTTACTTGTAAGTTGCTAAGAATTGACCAACAAGTAGTTCCCAGAGTTTTGTTGTAACACTTAAAGAACAGCTGACTGAATGGGATCCATGTGCCATTAAGTCAAATCATATTGTTTAACCTTACCTTACTGGCACGTGAAAGAGAAAACAAATGAATAACAATAAAAGTCTCAGCTTCAGTGGATCTGAAGTGGCTGTGTCTTCCATCCCAAATTAGCAGGCCAGCAGGAGAGATGGTTTGCATCTGGATAATTTTTTAGTAGAGTTCCTGGATAGGCTGTCACATTTCCTGCTTGTTGCCTGTAAATTTCTACACACACTGGTTAAGGGCATTCTTAAACAGATTTTAGAAGGCTTGGGCCTTTAACCATCTTTCTAGTCACAAAATCCACATAGATTGAAGGCTAACCAAGTCTGCTCTCTGTAGCAGCCAGGGCAGTTTCTGAGTCACAAACAACTCCCAGTTTAGAAGCCGACTGTGGAGGCAGCTTTCTGTAGCCATAGACTGCCACGGTCCACTCAGCTAGCACACATGTCAACCTGTATCCTATAAAGCAAAATGTTAATTTGGGGTCCGGAAAATTTAGGTTAATAGTCACACCTGTGCAGTTATTTTAAAATGACTCTGGTCCCTTGATCTTAAAGAGTTTATGAGAGCACAGAGAAAAAAGAGAAAAAAAAAATGGAGAAGTAAAATCTTAGTCTATACAAAAGAATTGTCAGGATTAGATGTACACTTGACTCTTAGCATAGATAGACATAAAAAATAACACACTGGTTGTACATTATTGTACTTATATTACGTGCTGAATGTTAGAACCTTTTGGAGTTTTTCTTAGACACATTTGTTTGCTCCCAAACATGATCAGTTTGGGTTTAAAACCTGTTTTTGTTTTGTTTTTAAGTTTTACCAACACATAGACATAGACATACATACACATACAGACAATGTGCACACGTTTTGGGGCGCGCTTAGAATTGTTCTTTAATTGGCCATGTAAGTTTTTCTGGAATTCCAGTGGCAAATGATATTATTTTGCCTATATTCTAGAACCACGTGGTTAGATAGTAGACAAACAAACAAACAAACAAAAAACTTTTCAGCAAACCAAAATTTTCAGATCATCCGAGAAGCCACATTTTGAGAAACCAGTTTAGCTCACAAACGGAGTATATGGGAGACAGGGTATGAACACAGACAGTGAGCTCACAGTAAGACACCTTCATCTTCCAGCATTTGAATTGTAAGGCACCTTTGAAATGCAAGGCCACAGGACTCCAAGTCTCTGCCCAGCCTCCAGGAATTTGGCATGCTTGTCACCTGGGGGATGGGCAGGCTTTCACTCCAACCAGTCCTGTTGTCTACCATGTGCTCAATGCTAGAGAAAGCTTATGATTTAGCCAAACAAGCAGAATTTAACTAAATCTCCAAAACTTAATCATCAATAACAAGAATAGAAAACCTTTCTTTGAGTCTTTTAAAGCAGATGTTAAACAAATATCCATACCCGTCCTATGTCACAGGCAGAGTTTAGAGGGAGGCAGAAAAAGAGATAGAGAGAACTTCATCTGCCTGAGCGCTCATAGAAGTTAGGTAAGTCCTGCAAAATATTCCAAATATATATGATTGGGCTCAAACTTGAGCAGCATTCCTGAAACAATTTAGACTTGACGAGCAACCTGCTGAGCTGAACTAGAGATCAGTTATCTCCAAACACCCACAATTGCTGATCTCCTTGACCTAGCCCAGTGGATTTATGGAAAAATGTAAGCTCCAGGCTAATGGTCACTCACCCTGGTTGGGGTTTTAAATCTGTCCTGGTGGATGGAAATAGAGCGCTGGGTCAGGACAAGTTACCTTGGTGGTGTTAGCATTTCCCTAGCCTCAGGTCCCTTCCCCCTGCTATCAGCCTGCATCTAGGAGAGCTGTAAGTCTGCCAGTACTCCCTTTAAAGGAGTTTGTTGTTCTGGATGAAGCTGTGATAATAGAGCTATAACTGATTTTAACATAGTCTCAACATAGGTCAATCTATCTTTAGTAGGCTTATTGAATAATTTCTCCTCAGAGTCTGAGCCATCTGAGTCTTCCTTAATGTCTAGCTCAGTGGGTTCAGGTCTTGTTAATTTTCTCAGCTCTTCCCAGGCAGCAGCATACGCTCCCAGAGCTGGGCAACACTCATCAGGTCCCTGTTCAGTTTCTCCAATCGACTGATCGAATTTAATCTATTCATGGCTAAGATCTAAGCAATCTCGGACCAGAAACCAAAGAATAATAGCATCCACTGAGGTTTTCTCAGGGCCAGTTGCATCACATTGTTCCCTTTTTTTTTTTTTTTTCCAATTTTCTAACAAGTTTCTAAGTTATTGGTTCCTTCCTCCAGGAACTGGGGGCATGCTTTCTCAATAAAATAAAAGAAACGTTCTAAGTTACATTGGCCAACTTTCACTGCCCGGGTATTAAGCATGCCTTTGGGGGCCTGCATGTATAGCATGCGGCTATTACCTTGTCCCATAATTTATTACTCCCGACGATACACTCTCCTCCCGCTCTCCTTCCCAAGCATTCGGACGTCCTTACCTGAGCGGGGGTCACCCGCCGTCGATCCCAGGTCTTCAAGTCCCTGTTCCAGGCGCCAAACCTGCCGGGCCAGCCGGCAGGGGAGCAGGAATCCTGACTGAGGGGCGGCGGGGATAAGGAAAAGGAAAAATAAGGCAAGAGAAAAAAGACAAGAGACAAAGATGGGGTACGGGAGGTCTGCAGCCGCAAGGTTGAACCTCAAGACTGCAGCAACAGTTTATTCTTAACTTCCAGCTTATATGCAGTTTTGGAACCAGGGAATAGCATAGGGTTGTTAAAATTCCAGAACACAAAGAGGCTTTGAAGTTTACAACATTTGATTACAGTAAACACAAGGTAACAAAGCAATTCCGGACAGTGGCTGTGGACTTTGCCTTTAGCATATCCTGGCGGTAACAGCACAGCCAGAGGTGATAATGAAACTAGGTGCAGGTTTGACTCCCGACATCTTGGCGACATCGGCACAGCCAGAGGTCAGGATGAGCTTAGCTGCTAGCTCGGCTCCTGACATTCAGGCACCATGTAAGAGAAGATAGTTGTAGCACTTTGACTCTGTACTAGGATGACCTTGAAAGGACGCTGGTAAAGGGAAATTCTCTAGGTGGGCAGAACATTGAGCAGTGTCTCTGTTGGTTGGCTTACAGGGAAAAGGGGCCAGTTGAGTGACTTTATGGATGTATGAGCTCTTGTGTGAATTGTTTGGCTAGCTGGTTAGGGACTTAGAAGAGGCATGACTGGAAAATTGGTCACAAGGAAATTGGGGATGAGGTAGGTGGTAGAACTTGCTGAGTGGGCACAATACCAAAAGATAACCTGAGTGGAGGATGATGTTTGTAATTAAGTGAAAAGATTGCTCCTTTTTGTGGCTAGAAATCATCCTTTTTCCCATGCCACTCCTGTTCTTACACAATGGAGCCATGTGCAAAATGGCCATGAACCACTGGGTGGGGACTATGCATGGCTTCGAAAGCATGACTGACTCGCCATGCTGACCCAGCTATGGCCATTGCTGATTGCCCAGTCAGCTGACCAAAGAGATGAGTAGTGGTGGCTGATAGGGTACTGTTTTCCAGAGTGATTGAAGCTAATGATGGTGGATATATTTCTTCGGATCACTTTTGTCATAGAGCAGTATTTGTTCTTACTGGAATTCTCATTTCCTATATATACACCTTCCTTGCATGCAATGATTGTGATAAATTACCATCCATGGACTTATAGAATGTCTGATCTGCCATCATGGTATTCAAATAGCATTGCTTCTGGTCAAGGGACTCACCTTCCAGCAAAGGATAGACATAATGCTCATGGTGGTAGAATTCACTGGTTTGCTATGACATCCTGCAGCTGCTGGCAGGACAGTGTGGTGGAAGACTTTGTCATGATGCCATAACTCCCATCAAGCCTACCAAGCTTCCCCAGGAGACTGTGATACTGTGAATTGAATAGGTGGGATTTTTCTCTGAAATTAGAATCAATGGATTGAAGAATCATATGGTGAACATGGTAGTGACACCACGATTACTCTTAGTGACCCATTAACAAAATTTTTGTTTCCTGTTCCTATGATCTTACTTTGTGCTGACCTAGAGGCCTTTGTCCTAAAGGAAGGAATGTTTCAATCGGGAGACACAATGGTTCCATTGAACTGGAAGTGAATTCTGCTCCCTGGACGCTGTGGCTTTCTCATGCCTCTGAATGGACAAGCAAAGAAGGAAGCTACTGTGCTGGCTGGGGTGATGGATCTGTTTGCAATCAGGGGGCATCGGATAGCTACTTCCTAGTGTCTGGGTCCTAGAAGATCCCCGAAGGTGCCTTTTGGTATTAACGTGTTCTGTGATTAGGGTCGATGGAAAACTATTTTTTTTTTTTTTGCCAGTCCTAGGGCTTGGACTCAGGGCCTGAGCACTGTCCCTGGCTTCTTTTTGCTCAAGGCTAGCACTCTGCCACTTGAGCCACAGAGACACTTCTGGCTTTTTCTATATATGTGGTGCTGAGGAATCGAACCCAGGGTTTCATGCATGCTAGGCAAGCACTCTACCACTAAGTCACATTCCCACCCCGATGGAAAACTATTACAGTTACCATATCTAATGGACTATCAGTTGTACAGACCCTTTAAGAATGAAGGTTTGTATTACCTGGCCCAGTATAAAACCATAAGTAGCTTGGTGAGACAAAGGGAAAACAGAATAAGTAGAGAGAGAAAGTAATTATAAGTAACCACAGGTGACCACATGGGCAACTGTAAAATAATTGTCAGGACTATGTCTTCTTTATTTACTTATGATTGTATTTGTGCATTTAGGAGTTTTCTGTGCACATATGTAAATATACTAAGCCAGTGTTCTCCTTAAGTTGCTTGTTATGTAACCTAAGAGGTATCGTAGTGTTAAGTGTTGTTAATTTGACATCACTTGCTTTTTTTTTTTTAATTCGGTTGGTCATGGGGCTTGAACTCAGCCTGAGAGCCTGCCCCTGAGCTTTTCTCCTTAAGACTAGCACTCTACCACTTTGAGCTCCACTTGTGGATTTCCAGTGATTAATTGGAAATGAGCATCTCAATGGATTTTTCTTCCTGGGCTGACTTTAAACTTTGATCTTCAGATCTCAGCCTCCTGAATAGTTAGGATTACAAGTGGGAGCCACCAGTGCCTTGCCTGGTACATCCTATTATTGCACTTAAATGATTGGATCTTGTGAAGTATAAACATTGCCCATGTACTGGTGTGTTCCTTCTGGAGAAAGGCTAGTTTGTCTGGTTATATATGTATGAATTATGATACAAGGATGCTTGTTACTGTCAGTATTGAGAGATTGGGTATAATGTAAGATGATGTATATTGATAAATATGAGCAGATTTGTGGTAGTTAATTGGTTTATGTGTCAATTTAAGTTGGCCACAGGTACTGAGATACTTAATTCAACCTTATTCTGACTGTGTCATACTGATGGCATCTCATTAAAAACCTTTTGAGAGATATCTAATTTTATTTTTTTTTCAATTTTTATTATCAAACTGATGTACAGAGAGGTTACAGTTTCATACATTAGGCATTGGATACATTTGTTGTACTGTTTGTTACCTCGTCCCTCATTCCCCCCTCCCTCCTCCCCCTTTCCCTTTCGCCCCCTGAGGTGTTCAGTTCACTTACACCAAACATTTTGGCAAGTATTACTTTTGTATTTGTTTGTCTTTTTTTACCCTGTGTCTTTCAATTTTGGTATTCCCTTTCAATTTCCTAGTTCCAATACCAGTATACACGGTTTCCAATATACTCAGATAAGATTACAGAGATAGTGTAGGTACAACCACAGGAAGGTGATACAAGAACATCATCAATAATAGAAGCTACAGATACATATGGGATATTGAAAGTAGTTACAACTGTGATATAACAATTGTTTCCATAACATGGAGTTCATTTCACTTAGCATCATCTATGTGTTCATAAGGGTATAGCTATTGAGCCTTGTGATGCTCTGCTATGACAGGACTAAACCTGTACTAATTATTCCCAATAAGGGAGACCATAGAGTCCATGTTTCTTTGGGTCTGGCTCACTTCACTTAGTATAATTTTTTCCAAGACCTTCCATTTCCTTACAAATGGGACAATGTCATTCTTTCAGACAGAAATATAAAATTCCATTGTATATATGTACCATATTTTCCTGATTCATTCGTCTACTGAGGGGCATCTGGCTTGGCTCCAGATTTGTGCTATGACAAATTGTGCTGCGATGAACATTATTGTGCTGGTGGCATTACTGTGATTTTGTTTGTGGTCTTTTGGATAGATACCCAAAAGTGGGGCTGCTGGGTCATAGGGGAGTTCTATATTTAGCCTTCTGAGGAATCTCCATACTGCTTGCCAGAGTGTCTGAACCAGTTTACATTCCCACCAACAATGGATTAGGGTTCCCTTTTGGCCACATCCCCTCCAGCAATTGTTATTGTTAGTTTTCTTTATATAGGACATTCTTACTGGGTGAGATGGAATCTCAGTGTTGTTTTGATATGCATTTCTTTCATGGCCAGTGATGTAGGGCATTTTTTCATATGTCTCTTGGCCATTCTCATTTCCTCATCAGAGAAGTCTCTTTGTAAGTCTTTAGCCCACTTGATGAGGGGGCTATTGGTTCTTTGCGGTTTTGTTTTGAAAGAAGGTAATTTTTTAGTTCTGCATATATTTTAGATATGAGGCCTTTGTCTGTTGAATGTCCAGTAAAGATCTTCTCCCAGTCTGTGGGCTTTCTGTTTATCTTGCGAGCTATGTCACTTGCCATGCAGAAGCTCTGCATTTTGATGCAGTCCCATTTGTCCAACCTTTCTTTGATTTGTAGCGTTTCTGGGTCTTTGTTAAGGAAGTTCCGTCCTGTGCCAAGGAGCCCAAGTATTTCTCCTACTCCTTCCTTTAGTGTTTTCAGGGTGTCTGTTATGATTTCGAAGTCTTTAATCCATTTGGAATTGATTTGGGTGCCGGGTGACATATAAGGATCTAGTTTCAGTTTGTTGCATGTGTTGAGCCAGTTTTGCCAGCACCACTTGTTAAAGAGGATATCTTTCTTCCATACTATTGTTTTAGCTCCTTTATCAAAGATTAAGTAGGCATAGTTCTGTGGGTTCT
>NW_025959389.1:0-30449 GCF_023159225.1 Perognathus longimembris pacificus | reverse complement strand
ATCGCTTCTCAGAATAAAAACAGCTGGAGCTTGTTAAGGTAATTACACAGGGGAAAGGATAATGTACTGGGAACTCCACAGGAGAATCTGAATTGTGTTGAGGGGAGAGAGATAAAAGCTCAATTAGGAACGACATGAACATGCTGCGTACGTAGCTGTTTACCAGTAAATATCTCCACTGAGATTAAGAAAAGCAGTAGCTTAATAAATTAAGTACTTCCTGGTAAAAAAATAAAAATAAAAATAAATTAAGTACTTCCTGGTATGGTTACTTTACTGGTAACTCCCCAAAAGAATCTGGATTGTGGTGAGGGAACAGAGAAAAAAGCTCATTAAGGACCTGCACATACGAAGGGGGTAGGCAGCTGTATATCAGGGAGTAAACCTTCTGAGAATAAAAACAGCTGGAGCTTGTTAAGGTAATTACACAGGGGAAAAAATAATGTACTGGGAACTCCTCAGAAGAATCAGATTTGTGGTGAGGGGAGAGAGATAAAAGCTCATTTAGGAACGACATGAACATGCTGCGTAGGTAGCTGTTTATCAGTAAATATCTCCACTGAGATTAAGAAAAGCAGTAGCTTAATAAATTAAGTACTTCCTGGTATGGTTACGGTACTGGTAACTCCCAAAAAGAATCTGGATTGTGGTGAGGGAACAGAGAAAAAAGCTCATTTAGGGACCTGCAGTTACGAATGGCGTACGCAGCTGTATATCAGGGAGTAAAACTTCTGAGAATAAAAACAGCTGGAGCTTGTTAAGGTAATTACACAGGGAAAGGATAATGTACTGGGAACTCCTCAGAAGAATCTGATTTGTGGTGAGGGGAGAGAGATAAAAGCTCATTAGGAAAGACATGAACATGCTGCGTACGTAGCTGTTTATCAGTAAATATCTCCACTGAGATTAAGAAAAGCAGTAGCTTAATAAATTAAGTACTTCCTGGTAAAAAAAATAAAAATAAAAATAAATTAAGTACTTCCTGGTATGGTTACTTTACTGGTAACTCCCAAAAGAATCTGGATTGTGGTGAGGGAACAGAGAAAAAAGCTCATTAAGGACCTGCACTTACGAAGGGGGTAGGTAGCTGTATATCTGGGAATAAACCTTCTGAGAATGAAAACAGCTGGAGCTTGTTAAGGTAATTACACAGGGGAAAGGATAATGTACTGGGAACTCCTCAGAAGAATCTGATTTGCGGTGAGGGGAGAGAGATAAAAGCTCATTTAGGAACGACATGAACATGCTGCGTAGGTAGCTGTTTATCAGTAAATATCTCCACTGAGATTAAGAAAAGCAGTAGCTTAATAAATTAAGTACTTCCTGGTATGGTTACTGTACTGGTAACTCCCCAAAAGAATCTGGATTGTGGTGAGGGAACAGAGAAAAAAGCTCATTAATACCTGCACTTACGAAGGGGGTAGGCAGCTCTATATCAGGGAGTAAACGTTCTGAGAATAAAAACAGCTGGAGCTTGTTAAGGTAATTACACAGAGGAAAGGATAATGTACTGGGAACTCCTCAGAATAATCTGATTTGTGGTGAGGGGAGAGAGATAAAAGCTCATTTAGGAACGACATGAACATGCTGCGTAGGTAGCTGTTTATCAGTAAATATCTCCACTGAGATTAAGAAAAGCAGTAGCTTAATAAATTAAGTACTTCCTTGTATGGATACTGTACTGGTAACTCCCCAAAAGAATCTGGATTGTGGTGAGGGGGAGAGAGATAAAAGCTCATTTAGGAACGACATGAACATGCTGCGTACGTAGCTGTTTATTAGTAAATGTCTCCACTGAGATTAAGAAAAGCAGTAGCTTAATAAATTAAGTACTTCCTGGTATGGTTACTGTACTGGTAACTCCCAAAGGAATCGGTATTGTGGTGAGGGAACAGAGAAAAAAGCTCATTTAGGACCTGCACTTACAAAGGGGGTAGGCAGCTGTATATCAGGGAGTAAACCTTCTGAGAATAAAAACAGCTGGAGCTTGTTAAGGTAATTACACAGGGGAAAGGATAATGTACTGGGAACTCCTCAGAAGAATCTGATTTGTGGTGAGGGGAGAGAGATAAAAGCTCATTTAGGAACGACATGAACATGCTGCGTAGGTAGCTGTTTATCAGTAAATATCTCCACTGAGATTAAGAAAAGCAGTAGCTTAATAAATTAAGTACTTCCTGGTATGGTTACTGTACTGGTAACTCCCCAAAAGAATCTGGATTGTGGTGAGGGAACAGAGAAAAAAGCTCATTTAGGACCTGCACTTACGAAGGGGGTAGGCAGCTGTATATCAGGGAGTAAACCTTCTGAGAATAAAAACAGATGGAGCTTGTTAAGGTAATTACACAGGGGAAAGGATAATGTACTGGGTACTCCTCAGAAGAATCTGATTTGTGGTGAGGGGAGAGAGATAAAAGCTCATTTAGGAATGACATGAACATGCTGCGTACGTAGCTGTTTATCAGTAAATATCTCCACTGAGATTAAGAAAAGCAGTAGCTTAATAAATTAAGTACTTCCTGGTATGGTTACTGTACTGGTAACTCCCAAAAAGAATCTGGATTGTGCTGAGGGAACAGAGAAAAAAGCTCATTTAGGACCTGTAGTTACGAAGGGCGTAGGCAGCTGTATATCAGGGAGTAAACCTTCTGAGAATAAAAACAGCTGGAGCTTGTTAAGGTAATTACACAGGGGAAAGGATAATGTACTGGGAACTCCTCAGAAGAATCTGATTTGTGGTGAGGGGAGAGAGATAAAAGCTCATTAGGAACGACATGAACATGCTGCGTACGTAGCTGTTTATCAGTAAATATCTCCACTGAGATTAAGAAAAGCAGTAGCTTAATAAATTAAGTACTTTCTGGTAAAAAAAATAAAAAATAAAAATAAATTAAGTACTTCCTGGTATGGTTACTTTACTGGTAACTCCCCAAAAGAATCTGGATTGTGGTGAGGGAACAGAGAAAAAAGCTCATTAAGGACCTGCACTTACGAAGGGGGTAGGTAGCTGTATATCTGGAAATAAACCTTCTGAGAATAAAAACAGCTGGAGCTTGTTAAGGTAATTACACAGGGGAAAGGATAATGTACTGGGAACTCCTCAGAAGAATCTGATTTGCGGTGAGGGGAGAGAGATAAAAGCTCATTTAGGAACGACATGAACATGCTGCGTAGGTAGCTGTTTATCAGTAAATATCTCCACTGAGATTAAGAAAAGCAGTAGCTTAATAAATTAAGTACTTCCTGGTATGGTTACGGTACTGGTAACTCCCAAAAAGAATCTGGATTGTGGTGAGGGAACAGAGAAAAAAGCTCATTTAGGACCTGCAGTTATGAATGGCGTACGCAGCTGTATATCAGGGAGTAAAACTTCTGAGAATAAAAACAGCTGGAGCTTGTTACGTAATTACACAGGGGAAAGGATAATGTACTGGGAACTCCTCAGAAGAATCTGATTTGTGGTGAGGGGAGAGAGATAAAAGCTCATTAGGAAAGACATGAACATGCTGCGTACGTAGCTGTTTATCAGTAAATATCTCCACTGAGAATAAGAAAAGCAGTAGCTTAATAAATTAAGTACTTCCTGGTAAAAAAAATAAAAATAAAAATAAATTAAGTACTTCCTGGTATGGTTACTTTACTGGTAACTCCCCAAAAGAATCTGGATTGTGGTGAGGGAACAGAGAAAAAAGCTCATTTAGGACCTGCACTTACGAAGGGGGTAGGCAGCTGTATATCAGGGAGTAAACCTTCTGAGAATAAAAACAGATGGAGCTTGTTAAGGTAACTACACAGGGGAAAGGATAATGTACTGGGAACTCCTCAGAAGAATCTGATTTGTGGTGAGGGGAGAGAGATAAAAGCTCATTAAGGAACGACATGAACATGCTGTGTAGGTAGCTGTTCATCAGTAAATATCTCCACTGAGATTAAGAAAAGCAGTAGCATAATAAATTAAGTACTTCCTGGTATGGTTACTGTACTGGTAACTCCCCAAAAAAATCTGGATTGTGGTGAGGGAACAGATAAAAAAGCTCATTTAGGAACTGCACTTACGAAGGGCGTAGGCAGCTGTATATCAGGGAGTAAACCTTCTGAGAATAAAAACAGCTGGAACTTGTTAAGGTAATTACACAGGGGAAAGGATAATGTACTGGGAACTCCTCAGAAGAATCTGATTTGTGGTGAGGGGAGAGAGATAAAAGCTCATTTAGGAACGACATGAACATGCTGCGTACGTAGCTGTTTATCAGTAAATATCTCCACTGAGATTAAGAAAAGCAGTAGCTTAATAAATTAAGTACTTCCTGGTAAAAAATAAAAATAAAAATAAATTAAGTACTTCCTGGTATGGTTACTTTACTGGTAACTCCCCAAAAGAATCTGGATTGTGGTGAGGGAACAGAGATAAAAGCTCATTAAGGACCTGCACATACGAAGGGGGTAGGCAGCTGTATATCAGGGAGTAAACCTTCTGAGAATAAAAACAGCTGGAGCTTGTTAAGGTAATTACACAGGGGAAAGGATAATGTACTGGGAACTCCTCAGAAGAATCTGATTTGTGGTGAGGGGAGAGAGATAAAAGCTCATTTAGGAACGACATGAACATGCTGTGTACGTAGCTGTTTATCAGTAAACATCTCCACTGAGATTAAGAAAAGCAGTAGCTTAATAAATTAAGTACTTCCTGGTATGGTTACTGTACTGGAAACTCCCCAAAACAATCTGGAGTGTGTTGAGGGAACAGAGAAAAAAGCTCATTTAGGACCTGCACTTGCGAAGGGGGTAGGCAGCTGTATATCAGGGAGTAAACCTTCTGAGAATAAAAACAGCTGGAGCTTGTTAAGGTAACTACACATGGAAAGGATAATGTACTGGGAACTCCTCAGAAGAATCTGATTTGTGGTGAGGGGAGAGAGATAAAAGCTCATTTAGGAACGACATGAACATGCTGCGTAGGTAGCTGTTTATCAGTAAATATCTCCACTGAGATTAAGAAAAGCAGTAGCTTAATATATTAAGTACTTCCTGGTATGGTTACTGTACTGGTAACTCCCCAAAAGAATCTGGATTGTGGTTTGGGAAGAGAGAAAAAAGCTCATTTAGGACCTGCACTTACGAAGGGGATAGGCAGCTGTATATCATGGAGTAAACCTTCTGAGAATAAAAACAGCTGGAGCTTGTTAAGGTAATTACACAGAGGAAAGGATAATGTACTGGGAACTCCTCAGAAGAATCTGATTTGCGATGAGGGGAGAGAGATAAAAGCTCATTTAGGAACGACATGAACATGCTGCGTAGGTAGCTGTTTATCAGTAAATATCTCCACTGAGATTAAGAAAAGCAGTAGCTTAATAAATTAAGTACTTCCTGGTATGGTTACGGTACTGGTAACTCCCAAAAAGAATCTGGATTGTGGTGAGGGAACAGAGAAAAAAGCTCATTTAGGACCTGCAGTTACGAAGGGCGTAGGCAGCTGTATATCAGGGAGTAAACCTTCTGAGAATAAAAACAGCTGGAACTTGTTAAGGTAATTACACAGGGGAAAGGATAATGTACTGGGAACTCCTCAGAAGAATCTGATTTGTGGTGAGGGGAGAGAGATAAAAGCTCAATTAGGAACGACATGAACATGCTGCGTACGTAGCTGTTTACCAGTAAATATCTCCACTGAGATTAAGAAAAGCAGTAGCTTAATAAATTAAGTACTTCCTGGTAAAAAAATAAAAATAAAAATAAATTAAGTACTTCCTGGTATGGTTACATTACTGGTAACTCCCCAAAAGAATCTGGATTGTGGTGAGGGAACAGAGAAAAAAGCTCATTAAGGACCTGCACATACGAAGGGGGTAGGCAGCTGTATATCAGGGAGTAAACCTTCTGAGAATAAAAACAGCTGGAGCTTGTTAAGGTAATTACACAGGGGAAAAAATAATGTACTGGGAACTCCTCAGAAGAATCAGATTTGTGGTGAGGGGAGAGAGATAAAAGCTCATTTAGGAACGACATGAACATGCTGCGTAGGTAGCTGTTTATCAGTAAATATCTCCACTGAGATTAAGAAAAGCAGTAGCTTAATAAATTAAGTACTTCCTGGTATGGTTACGGTACTGGTAACTCCCAAAAAGAATCTGGATTGTGGTGAGGGAACAGAGAAAAAAGCTCATTTAGGACCTGCAGTTACGAATGGCGTACGCAGCTGTATATCAGGGAGTAAAACTTCTGAGAATAAAAACAGCTGGAGCTTGTTAAGGTAATTACACAGGGGAAAGGATAATGTACTGGGAACTCCTCAGAAGAATCTGATTTGTGGTGAGGGGGAGAGAGATAAAAGCTCATTAGGAAAGACATGAACATGCTGCGTACGTAGCTGTTATCAGTAAATATCTCCACTGAGATTAAGAAAAGCAGTAGCTTAATAAATTAAGTACTTCCTGGTAAAAAAAATAAAAATAAAAATAAATTAAGTACTTCCTGGTATGGTTACTTTACTGGTAACTCCCCAAAAGAATCTGGATTGTGGTGAGGGAACAGAGAAAAAAGCTCATTAAGGACCTGCACTTACGAAGGGGGTAGGTAGCTGTATATCTGGGAATAAACCTTCTGAGAATAAAAACAGCTGGAGCTTGTTAAGGTAATTACACAGGGGAAAGGATAATGTACTGGGAACTCCTCAGAAGAATCTGATTTGCGGTGAGGGGAGAGAGATAAAAGCTCATTTAGGAACGACATGAACATGCTGCGTAGGTAGCTGTTTATCAGTAAATATCTCCACTGAGATTAAGAAAAGCAGTAGCTTAATAAATTAAGTACTTCCTGGTATGGTTACTGTACTGGTAACTCCCCAAAAGAATCTGGATTGTGGTGAGGGAACAGAGAAAAAAGCTCATTAATACCTGCACTTACGAAGGGGGTAGGCAGCTCTATATCAGGAGTAAACCTTCTGAGAATAAAAACAGCTGGAGCTTGTTAAGGTAATTACACAGAGGAAAGGATAATGTACTGGGAACTCCTCAGAATAATCTGATTTGTGGTGAGGGGGAGAGAGATAAAAGCTCATTTAGGAACGACATGAACATGCTGCGTAGGTAGCTGTTTATCAGTAAATATCTCCACTGAGATTAAGAAAAGCAGTAGCTTAATAAATTAAGTACTTCCTTGTATGGATACTGTACTGGTAACTCCCCAAAAGAATCTGGATTGTGGTGAGGGGAGAGAGATAAAAGCTCATTTAGGAACGACATGAACATGCTGCGTACGTAGCTGTTTATTAGTAAATGTCTCCACTGAGATTAAGAAAAGCAGTAGCTTAATAAATTAAGTACTTCCTGGTATGGTTACTGTACTGGTAACTCCCCAAAGGAATCGGTATTGTGGTGAGGGAACAGAGAAAAAAGCTCATTTAGGACCTGCACTTACAAAGGGGGTAGGCAGCTGTATATCAGGGAGTAAACCTTCTGAGAATAAAAACAGCTGGAGCTTGTTAAGGTAATTACACAGGGGAAAGGATAATGTACTGGGAACTCCTCAGAAGAATCTGATTTGTGGTGAGGGGAGAGAGATAAAAGCTCATTTAGGAACGACATGAACATGCTGCGTAGGTAGCTGTTTATCAGTAAATATCTCCACTGAGATTAAGAAAAGCAGTAGCTTAATAAATTAAGTACTTCCTGGTATGGTTACTGTACTGGTAACTCCCCAAAAGAAACTGGATTGTGGTGAGGGAACAGAGAAAAAAGCTCATTTAGGACCTGCACTTACGAAGGGGGTAGGCAGCTGTATATCAGGGAGTAAACCTTCTGAGAATAAAAACAGATGGAGCTTGTTAAGGTAATTACACAGGGGAAAGGATAATGTACTGGGTACTCCTCAGAAGAATCTGATTTGTGGTGAGGGGAGAGAGATAAAAGCTCATTTAGGAATGACATGAACATGCTGCGTACGTAGCTGTTTATCAGTAAATATCTCCACTGAGATTAAGAAAAGCAGTAGCTTAATAAATTAAGTACTTCCTGGTATGGTTACTGTACTGGTAACTCCCAAAATGAATCTGGATTGTGTTGAGGGAACAGAGAAAAAAGCTCATTTAGGACCTGCACTTACGAAGGGCGTAGGCAGCTGTATATCAGGGAGTAAAACTTCTGAGAATAAAAACAGCTGGAGCTTGTTAAGGTAATTACACAGGGGAAAGGATAATGTACTGGGAACTCCTCAGAAGAATCTGATTTGTGGTGAGGGGAGAGAGATAAAAGCTAATTTAGGAACGACATGATCATGCTGTGTAGGTAGCTGTTCATCAGTAAATATCTCCACTGAGATTAAGAAAAGCAGTAGCTTAATAAATTAAGTACTTCCTGGTATGGTTACTGTACTGGTAACTCCCCAAAAAAATCTGGATTGTGGTGAGGGAACAGATAAAAAAGCTCATTTAGGAACTGCACTTACGAAGTGCGTAGGCAGCTGTATATCAGAGAGTAAACCTTCTGAGAATAAAAACAGCTGGAGCTTGTTAAGGTAATTACACAGGGGAAAGGATAATGTACTGGGAACTCCTCAGAAGAATCTGATTTGTGGTGAGGGGAGAGAGATAAAAGCTCAATTAGGAACGACATGAACATGCTGCGTACGTAGCTGTTTATCAGTAAATATCTCCACTGAGATTAAGAAAAGCAGTAGCTTAATAAATTAAGTACTTCCTGGTAAAAAAATAAAAATAAAAATAAATTAAGTACTTCCTGGTATGGTTACTTTACTGGTAACTCCCCAAAAGAATCTGGATTGTGGTGAGGGAACAGAGAAAAAAGCTCATTAAGGACCTGCACATACGAAGGGGGTAGGCAGCTGTATATCAGGGAGTAAACCTTCTGAGAATAAAAACAGCTGGAGCTTGTTAAGGTAATTACACAGGGGAAAAAATAATGTACTGGGAACTCCTCAGAAGAATCTGATTTGTGGTGAGGGGAGAGAGATAAAAGCTCATTTAGGAACGACATGAACATGCTGTGTACGTAGCTGTTTATCAGTAAACATCTCCACTGAGATTAAGAAAAGCAGTAGCTTAATAAATTAAGTACTTCCTGGTATGGTTACTGTACTGGAAACTCCCCAAAACAATCTGGAGTGTGTTGAGGGAACAGAGAAAAAAGCTCATTTAGGACCTGCACTTGCGAAGGGAGTAGGCAGCTGTATATCAGGGAGTAAACCTTCTGAGAATAAAAACAGCTGGAGCTTGTTAAGGTAACTACACAGGGGAAAGGATAATGTACTGGGAACTCCTCAGAAGAATCTGATTTGTAGTGAGGGGAGAGAGATAAAAGCTCATTTAGGAACGACATGAACATGCTGTGTAGCTAGCTGTTCATCAGTAAATATCTCCACTGAGATTAAGAAAAGCAGTAGCTTAATAAATTAAGTACTTCATGGTATGGTTACTGTACTGGTAACTCCCCAAAAAAATCTGGATTGTGGTGAGGGAACAGATAAAAAAGCTCATTTAGGAACTGCACTTACGAAGGGCGTAGGCAGCGGTATATCAGGGAGTAAACCTTCTGAGAATAAAAACAGCTGGAACTTGTTAAGATAATTACACAGGGGAAAGGATAATGTACTGGGAACTCCTCAGAAGAATCTGATTTGTGGTGAGGGGAGAGAGATAAAAGCTCATTTAGGAACGACATGAACATGCTGCGTACGTAGCTGTTTATCAGTAAATATCTCCACTGAGATTAAGAATAGCAGTAGCTTAATAAATTAAGAACTTCCTGGTAAAAAAATAAAAATAAAAATAAATTAAGTACTTCCTGGTATGGTTACTATACTGGAAACTCCCCAAAACAATCTGGAGTGTGTTGAGGGAACAGAGAAAAAAGCTCATTTAGGACCTGCACTTGCGAAGGGGGTAGGCAGCTGTATATCAGGGAGTAAACCGTCTGAGAATAAAAACAGCTGGAGCTTGTTAAGGTAACTACACAGAGGAAAGGATAATGTACTGGGAACTCCTCAATAGAATCTGATTTGTGGTGAGGGGAGAGAGATAAAAGCTCATTCAGGAACGACATGAACATGCTGCGTAGGTAGCTGTTTATCAGTAAATATCTCCACTGAGATTAAGAAAAGCAGTAGCTTAATATATTAAGTACTTCCTGGTATGGTTACTGTACTGGTAACTCCCCAAAAGAATCTGGATTGTGGTTTGGGAAGAGAGAAAAAAGCTCATTTAGGACCTGCACTTACGAAGGGGATAGGCAGCTGTATATCATGGAGTAAACCTTCTGAGAATAAAAACAGCTGGAGCTTGTTAAGGTAATTACACAGAGGAAAGGATAATGTACTGGGAACTCCTCAGAAGAATCTGATTTGCGGTGAGGGGAGAGAGATAAAAGCTCATTTAGGAACGACATGAACATGCTGCGTAGTTAGCTGTTTATCAGTAAATATCTCCACTGAGATTAAGAAAAGCAGTAGCTTAATAAATTAAGTACTTCCTGGTATGGTTACGGTACTGGTAACTCCCAAAAAGAATCTGGATTGTGGTGAGGGAACAGAGAAAAAAGCTCATTTAGGACCTGCAGTTACGAAGGGCGTAGGCAGCTGTATATCAGGGAGTAAACCTTCTGAGAATAAAAACAGCTGGAGCTTGTTAAGGTAATTACACAGGGGAAAGGATAATGTACTGGGAACTCCTCAGAAGAATCTGACTTGTGGTGAGGGGAGAGAGATAAAAGCTCATTAGGAACGACATGAACATGCTGCGTACGTAGCTGTTTATCAGTAAATATCTCCACTGAGATTAAGAAAAGCAGTAGCTTAATAAATTAGTTACTTTCTGGTAAAAAAAATAAAAATAATAATAAATTAAGTACTTCCTGGTATGGTTACTTTACTGGTAACTCCCCAAAAGTATCTGGATTGTGGTGAGGGAACAGAGAAAAAAGCTCATTAAGGACCTGCACATACGAAGGGGGTAGGCAGCTGTATATCAGGGAGTAAACCTTCTGAGAATAAAAACAGCTGGAGCTTGTTAAGGTAATTACACAGGGGAAAAAATAATGTACTGGGAACTCCTCAGAAGAATCTGATTTGTGGTGAGGGGAGAGAGATAAAAGCTCATTTAGGAACGACATGAACATGCTGTGTACGTAGCTGTTTATCAGTAAACATCTCCACTGAGATTAAGAAAAGCAGTAGCTTAATAAATTAAGTACTTCCTGGTATGGTTACTGTACTGGAAACTCCCCAAAACAATCTGGAGTGTGTTGAGGGAACAGAGAAAAAAGCTCATTTAGGACCTGCACTTGCGAAGGGGGTAGGCAGCTGTATATCAGGGAGTAAACCTTCTGAGAATAAAAACAGCTGGAGCTTGTTAAGGTAACTACACAGGGGAAAGGATAATGTACTGGGAACTCCTCAGAAGAATCTGATTTGTGGTGAGGGGAGAGAGATAAAAGCTCATTAGGAACGACATGAAGATGCTGCGTACGTAGCTGTTTATCAGTAAATATCTCCACTGAGATTAAGAAAAGCAGTAGCTTAATAAATTAAGTACTTCCTGGTAAAAAAAAATAAAAATAAAAATAAATTAAGTACTTCCTGGTATGGTTACTTTACTGGTAACTCCCCAAAAGAATCTGGATTGTGGTGAGGGAACAGAGAAAAAAGCTCATTAAGGACCTGCACTTACGAAGGGGGTAGGTAGCTGTATATCTGGGAGTAAACCTTCTGAGAATAAAAACAGCTGGAGCTTGTTTAGGTAATTACACAGAGGAAAGGATAATGTACTGGGAACTCCTCA
The DNA here is from genome assembly GCF_023159225.1 of Perognathus longimembris pacificus. NCBI lineage: Eukaryota > Metazoa > Chordata > Mammalia > Rodentia > Heteromyidae > Perognathus > Perognathus longimembris. The sequence continues at coordinate 18,658 of NW_025959389.1, read as the reverse complement.
GAATAATCTGATTTGTGGTGAGGGGAGAGAGATAAAAGCTCATTTAGGAACGACATGAACATGCTGCGTAGGTAGCTGTTTATCAGTAAATATCTCCACTGAGATTAAGAAAAGCAGTAGCTTAATAAATTAAGTACTTCCTTGTATGGATACTGTACTGGTAACACCCCAAAAGAATCTGGATTGTGGTGAGGGGAGAGAGATAAAAGCTCATTTAGGAACGACATGAACATGCTGCGTACGTAGCTGTTTATCAGTAAATATCTCCACTGAGATTAAGAAAAGCAGTAGCTTAATAAATTAAGTACTTCCTTGTATGGTTACTGTACTGGTAACTCCCCAAAGGAATCGGTATTGTGGTGAGGGAACAGAGAAAAAAGCTCATTTAGGACCTGCACTTACAAAGGGGGTAGGCAGCTGTATATCAGGGAGTAAACCTTCTGAGAATAAATACAGCTGGAGCTTGTTAAGGTAATTACACAGGGGAAAGGATAATGTACTTGGAACTCCTCAGAAGAATCTGATTTTTGGTGAGGGGAGAGAGATAAAAGCTCATTTAGGAACGACATGAACATGCTGCGTAGGTAGCTGTTTATCAGTAAATATCTCCACTGAGATTAAGAAAAGCAGTAGCTTAATAAATTAAGTACTTCCTGGTAAAATAAATAAAAATAAAAATAAATTAAGTACTTCCTGGTATGGTTACTTTACTGGTATCTCCCAAAAAAAATCTGGATTGTGGTGAGGGAACAGAGAAAAAAGCTCATTAAGGACCTGCACTTACGAAGGGGGTAGGCAGCTGTATATCAGGGAGTAAACCTTCTGAGAATAAAAACAGCTGGAGCTTGTTAAGGTAATTACACAGGGGAAAGGATAATGTAATGGGAACTCCTCAGAAGAATCTGATTTGTGGTGAGGGGAGAGTGATAAAAGGTCATATATGAACGACATGAACATGCTGCATAGGTAGCTGTTTATCAGTAAATATCTCCACTGAGATTAAGAAAAGCAGTATCGTAATAAATTAAGTACTTCCTGGTATGGTTACTGTACTGGTAACTCCCCAAAAGAATCTGGATTGTGGTGAGGTAACAGAGAAAAAATCTCATTTAGGACCTGCACTTACGAAGGGGGTAGGCAGCTGTATATCAGGGATTAAACCTTCTGAGAATAAAAACAGCTGGAACTTGTTAAGGTAATTACACAGGGGAAAGGATAATGTACTGGGAACTCCTCAGAAGAATCTGATTTGTGGTGAGGGGAGAGAGATAAAAGCTCATTTAGGAACGACATGAACATGCTGCGTACGTAGCTGTTTATCAGTAAATATCTCCACTGAGATTAAGAAAAGCAGTAGCTTAATAAATTAAGTACTTCCTGGTAAAAAATAAAAATAAAAATAAATTAAGTACTTCCTGGTATGGTTACTTTACTGGTAACTCCCCAAAAGAATCTGGATTGTGGTGAGGGAACAGAGATAAAAGCTCATTAAGGACCTGCACATACGAAGGGGGTAGGCAGCTGTATATCAGGGAGTAAACCTTCTGAGAATAAAAACAGCTGGAGCTTGTTAAGGTAATTACACAGGGGAAAGGATAATGTACTGGGAACTCCTCAGAAGAATCTGATTTGTGGTGAGGGGAGAGAGATAAAAGCTCATTTAGGAACGACATGAACATGCTGTGTACGTAGCTGTTTATCAGTAAACATCTCCACTGAGATTAAGAAAAGCAGTAGCTTAATAAATTAAGTACTTCCTGGTATGGTTACTGTACTGGAAACTCCCCAAAACAATCTGGAGTGTGTTGAGGGAACAGAGAAAAAAGCTCATTTAGGACCTGCACTTGCGAAGGGGGTAGGCAGCTGTATATCAGGGAGTAAACCTTCTGAGAATAAAAACAGCTGGAGCTTGTTAAGGTAACTACACATGGGAAAGGATAATGTACTGGGAACTCCTCAGAAGAATCTGATTTGTGGTGAGGGGAGAGAGATAAAAGCTCATTTAGGAACGACATGAACATGCTGCGTAGGTAGCTGTTTATCAGTAAATATCTCCACTGAGATTAAGAAAAGCAGTAGCTTAATATATTAAGTACTTCCTGGTATGGTTACTGTACTGGTAACTCCCCAAAAGAATCTGGATTGTGGTTTGGGAAGAGAGAAAAAAGCTCATTTAGGACCTGCACTTACGAAGGGGATAGGCAGCTGTATATCATGGAGTAAACCTTCTGAGAATAAAAACAGCTGGAGCTTGTTAAGGTAATTACACAGAGGAAAGGATAATGTACTGGGAACTCCTCAGAAGAATCTGATTTGCGATGAGGGGAGAGAGATAAAAGCTCATTTAGGAACGACATGAACATGCTGCGTAGGTAGCTGTTTATCAGTAAATATCTCCACTGAGATTAAGAAAAGCAGTAGCTTAATAAATTAAGTACTTCCTGGTATGGTTACGGTACTGGTAACTCCCAAAAAGAATCTGGATTGTGGTGAGGGAACAGAGAAAAAAGCTCATTTAGGACCTGCAGTTACGAAGGGCGTAGGCAGCTGTATATCAGGGAGTAAACCTTCTGAGAATAAAAACAGCTGGAACTTGTTAAGGTAATTACACAGGGGAAAGGATAATGTACTGGGAACTCCTCAGAAGAATCTGATTTGTGGTGAGGGGAGAGAGATAAAAGCTCAATTAGGAACGACATGAACATGCTGCGTACGTAGCTGTTTACCAGTAAATATCTCCACTGAGATTAAGAAAAGCAGTAGCTTAATAAATTAAGTACTTCCTGGTAAAAAAATAAAAATAAAAATAAATTAAGTACTTCCTGGTATGGTTACATTACTGGTAACTCCCCAAAAGAATCTGGATTGTGGTGAGGGAACAGAGAAAAAAGCTCATTAAGGACCTGCACATACGAAGGGGGTAGGCAGCTGTATATCAGGGAGTAAACCTTCTGAGAATAAAAACAGCTGGAGCTTGTTAAGGTAATTACACAGGGGAAAAAATAATGTACTGGGAACTCCTCAGAAGAATCAGATTTGTGGTGAGGGGAGAGAGATAAAAGCTCATTTAGGAACGACATGAACATGCTGCGTAGGTAGCTGTTTATCAGTAAATATCTCCACTGAGATTAAGAAAAGCAGTAGCTTAATAAATTAAGTACTTCCTGGTATGGTTACGGTACTGGTAACTCCCAAAAAGAATCTGGATTGTGGTGAGGGAACAGAGAAAAAAGCTCATTTAGGACCTGCAGTTACGAATGGCGTACGCAGCTGTATATCAGGGAGTAAAACTTCTGAGAATAAAAACAGCTGGAGCTTGTTAAGGTAATTACACAGGGGAAAGGATAATGTACTGGGAACTCCTCAGAAGAATCTGATTTGTGGTGAGGGGAGAGAGATAAAAGCTCATTAGGAAAGACATGAACATGCTGCATACGTAGCTGTTTATCAGTAAATATCTCCACTGAGATTAAGAAAAGCAGTAGCTTAATAAATTAAGTACTTCCTGGTAAAAAAAATAAAAATAAAAATAAATTAAGTACTTCCTGGTATGGTTACTTTACTGGTAACTCCCCAAAAGAATCTGGATTGTGGTGAGGGAACAGAGAAAAAAGCTCATTAAGGACCTGCACTTACGAAGGGGGTAGGTAGCTGTATATCTGGGAATAAACCTTCTGAGAATAAAAACAGCTGGAGCTTGTTAAGGTAATTACACAGGGGAAAGGATAATGTACTGGGAACTCCTCAGAAGAATCTGATTTGCGGTGAGGGGAGAGAGATAAAAGCTCATTTAGGAACGACATGAACATGCTGCGTAGGTAGCTGTTTATCAGTAAATATCTCCACTGAGATTAAGAAAAGCAGTAGCTTAATAAATTAAGTACTTCCTGGTATGGTTACTGTACTGGTAACTCCCCAAAAGAATCTGGATTGTGGTGAGGGAACAGAGAAAAAAGCTCATTAATACCTGCACTTACGAAGGGGGTAGGCAGCTCTATATCAGGGAGTAAACCTTCTGAGAATAAAAACAGCTGGAGCTTGTTAAGGTAATTACACAGAGGAAAGGATAATGTACTGGGAACTCCTCAGAATAATCTGATTTGTGGTGAGGGGAGAGAGATAAGAGCTCATTTAGGAACGACATGAACATGCTGCGTAGGTAGCTGTTTATCAGTAAATATCTCCACTGAGATTAAGAAAAGCAGTAGCTTAATAAATTAAGTACTTCCTTGTATGGATACTGTACTGGTAACTCCCCAAAAGAATCTGGATTGTGGTGAGGGGAGAGAGATAAAAGCTCATTTAGGAACGACATGAACATGCTGCGTACGTAGCTGTTTATTAGTAAATGTCTCCACTGAGATTAAGAAAAGCAGTAGCTTAATAAATTAAGTACTTCCTGGTATGGTTACTGTACTGGTAACTCCCCAAAGGAATCGGTATTGTGGTGAGGGAACAGAGAAAAAAGCTCATTTAGGACCTGCACTTACAAAGGGGGTAGGCAGCTGTATATCAGGGAGTAAACCTTCTGAGAATAAAAACAGCTGGAGCTTGTTAAGGTAATTACACAGGGGAAAGGATAATGTACTGGGAACTCCTCAGAAGAATCTGATTTGTGGTGAGGGGAGAGAGATAAAAGCTCATTTAGGAATGACATGAACATGCTGCGTAGGTAGCTGTTTATCAGTAAATATCTCCACTGAGATTAAGAAAAGCAGTAGCTTAATAAATTAAGTACTTCCTGGTATGGTTACTGTACTGGTAACTCCCCAAAAGAATCTGGATTGTGGTGAGGGAACAGAGAAAAAAGCTCATTTAGGACCTGCACTTACGAAGGGGGTAGGCAGCTGTATATCAGGGAGTAAACCTTCTGAGAATAAAAACAGATGGAGCTTGTTAAGGTAATTACACAGGGGAAAGGATAATGTACTGGGTACTCCTCAGAAGAATCTGATTTGTGGTGAGGGGAGAGAGATAAAAGCTCATTTAGGAATGACATGAACATGCTGCGTACGTAGCTGTTTATCAGTAAATATCTCCACTGAGATTAAGAAAAGCAGTAGCTTAATAAATTAAGTACTTCCTGGTATGGTTACTGTACTGGTAACTCCCAAAATGAATCTGGATTGTGTTGAGGGAACAGAGAAAAAAGCTCATTTAGGACCTGCACTTACGAAGGGCGTAGGCAGCTGTATATCAGGGAGTAAAACTTCTGAGAATAAAAACAGCTGGAGCTTGTTAAGGTAATTACACAGGGGAAAGGATAATGTACTGGGAACTCCTCAGAAGAATCTGATTTGTGGTGAGGGGAGAGAGATAAAAGCTAATTTAGGAACGACATGATCATGCTGTGTAGGTAGCTGTTCATCAGTAAATATCTCCACTGAGATTAAGAAAAGCAGTAGCTTAATAAATTAAGTACTTCCTGGTATGGTTACTGTACTGGTAACTCCCCAAAAAAATCTGGATTGTGGTGAGGGAACAGATAAAAAAGCTCATTTAGGAACTGCACTTACGAAGTGCGTAGGCAGCTGTATATCAGAGAGTAAACCTTCTGAGAATAAAAACAGCTGGAGCTTGTTAAGGTAATTACACAGGGGAAAGGATAATGTACTGGGAACTCCTCAGAAGAATCTGATTTGTGGTGAGGGGAGAGAGATAAAAGCTCAATTAGGAACGACATGAACATGCTGCGTACGTAGCTGTTTATCAGTAAATATCTCCACTGAGATTAAGAAAAGCAGTAGCTTAATAAATTAAGTACTTCCTGGTAAAAAAATAAAAATAAAAATAAATTAAGTACTTCCTGGTATGGTTACTTTACTGGTAACTCCCCAAAAGAATCTGGATTGTGGTGAGGGAACAGAGAAAAAAGCTCATTAAGGACCTGCACATACGAAGGGGGTAGGCAGCTGTATATCAGGGAGTAAACCTTCTGAGAATAAAAACAGCTGGAGCTTGTTAAGGTAATTACACAGGGGAAAAAATAATGTACTGGGAACTCCTCAGAAGAATCTGATTTGTGGTGAGGGGAGAGAGATAAAAGCTCATTTAGGAACGACATGAACATGCTGTGTACGTAGCTGTTTATCAGTAAACATCTCCACTGAGATTAAGAAAAGCAGTAGCTTAATAAATTAAGTACTTCCTGGTATGGTTACTGTACTGGAAACTCCCCAAAACAATCTGGAGTGTGTTGAGGGAACAGAGAAAAAAGCTCATTTAGGACCTGCACTTGCGAAGGGGGTAGGCAGCTGTATATCAGGGAGTAAACCTTCTGAGAATAAAAACAGCTGGAGCTTGTTAAGGTAACTACACAGGGGAAAGGATAATGTACTGGGAACTCCTCAGAAGAATCTGATTTGTAGTGAGGGGAGAGAGATAAAAGCTCATTTAGGAACGACATGAACATGCTGTGTAGCTAGCTGTTCATCAGTAAATATCTCCACTGAGATTAAGAAAAGCAGTAGCTTAATAAATTAAGTACTTCATGGTATGGTTACTGTACTGGTAACTCCCCAAAAAAATCTGGATTGTGGTGAGGGAACAGATAAAAAAGCTCATTTAGGAACTGCACTTACGAAGGGCGTAGGCAGCTGTATATCAGGGAGTAAACCTTCTGAGAATAAAAACAGCTGGAACTTGTTAAGATAATTACACAGGGGAAAGGATAATGTACTGGGAACTCCTCAGAAGAATCTGATTTGTGGTGAGGGGAGAGAGATAAAAGCTCATTTAGGAACGACATGAACATGCTGCGTACGTAGCTGTTTATCAGTAAATATCTCCACTGAGATTAAGAATAGCAGTAGCTTAATAAATTAAGAACTTCCTGGTAAAAAAATAAAAATAAAAATAAATTAAGTACTTCCTGGTATGGTTACTATACTGGAAACTCCCCAAAACAATCTGGAGTGTGTTGAGGGAACAGAGAAAAAAGCTCATTTAGGACCTGCACTTGCGAAGGGGGTAGGCAGCTGTATATCAGGGAGTAAACCGTCTGAGAATAAAAACAGCTGGAGCTTGTTAAGGTAACTACACAGAGGAAAGGATAATGTACTGGGAACTCCTCAATAGAATCTGATTTGTGGTGAGGGGAGAGAGATAAAAGCTCATTCAGGAACGACATGAACATGCTGCGTAGGTAGCTGTTTATCAGTAAATATCTCCACTGAGATTAAGAAAAGCAGTAGCTTAATATATTAAGTACTTCCTGGTATGGTTACTGTACTGGTAACTCCCCAAAAGAATCTGGATTGTGGTTTGGGAAGAGAGAAAAAAGCTCATTTAGGACCTGCACTTACGAAGGGGATAGGCAGCTGTATATCATGGAGTAAACCTTCTGAGAATAAAAACAGCTGGAGCTTGTTAAGGTAATTACACAGAGGAAAGGATAATGTACTGGGAACTCCTCAGAAGAATCTGATTTGCGGTGAGGGGAGAGAGATAAAAGCTCATTTAGGAACGACATGAACATGCTGCGTAGTTAGCTGTTTATCAGTAAATATCTCCACTGAGATTAAGAAAAGCAGTAGCTTAATAAATTAAGTACTTCCTGGTATGGTTACGGTACTGGTAACTCCCAAAAAGAATCTGGATTGTGGTGAGGGAACAGAGAAAAAAGCTCATTTAGGACCTGCAGTTACGAAGGGCGTAGGCAGCTGTATATCAGGGAGTAAACCTTCTGAGAATAAAAACAGCTGGAGCTTGTTAAGGTAATTACACAGGGGAAAGGATAATGTACTGGGAACTCCTCAGAAGAATCTGACTTGTGGTGAGGGGAGAGAGATAAAAGCTCATTAGGAACGACATGAACATGCTGCGTACGTAGCTGTTTATCAGTAAATATCTCCACTGAGATTAAGAAAAGCAGTAGCTTAATAAATTAGTTACTTTCTGGTAAAAAAAATAAAAATAATAATAAATTAAGTACTTCCTGGTATGGTTACTTTACTGGTAACTCCCCAAAAGTATCTGGATTGTGGTGAGGGAACAGAGAAAAAAGCTCATTAAGGACCTGCACATACGAAGGGGGTAGGCAGCTGTATATCAGGGAGTAAACCTTCTGAGAATAAAAACAGCTGGAGCTTGTTAAGGTAATTACACAGGGGAAAAAATAATGTACTGGGAACTCCTCAGAAGAATCTGATTTGTGGTGAGGGGAGAGAGATAAAAGCTCATTTAGGAACGACATGAACATGCTGTGTACGTAGCTGTTTATCAGTAAACATCTCCACTGAGATTAAGAAAAGCAGTAGCTTAATAAATTAAGTACTTCCTGGTATGGTTACTGTACTGGAAACTCCCCAAAACAATCTGGAGTGTGTTGAGGGAACAGAGAAAAAAGCTCATTTAGGACCTGCACTTGCGAAGGGGGTAGGCAGCTGTATATCAGGGAGTAAACCTTCTGAGAATAAAAACAGCTGGAGCTTGTTAAGGTAACTACACAGGGGAAAGGATAATGTACTGGGAACTCCTCAGAAGAATCTGATTTGTGGTGAGGGGAGAGAGATAAAAGCTCATTAGGAACGACATGAACATGCTGCGTACGTAGCTGTTTATCAGTAAATATCTCCACTGAGATTAAGAAAAGCAGTAGCTTAATAAATTAAGTACTTCCTGGTAAAAAAAAATAAAAATAAAAATAAATTAAGTACTTCCTGGTATGGTTACTTTACTGGTAACTCCCCAAAAGAATCTGGATTGTGGTGAGGGAACAGAGAAAAAAGCTCATTAAGGACCTGCACTTACGAAGGGGGTAGGTAGCTGTATATCTGGGAGTAAACCTTCTGAGAATAAAAACAGCTGGAGCTTGTTTAGGTAATTACACAGAGGAAAGGATAATGTACTGGGAACTCCTCAGAATAATCTGATTTGTGGTGAGGGGAGAGAGATAAAAGCTCATTTAGGAACGACATGAACATGCTGCGTAGGTAGCTGTTTATCAGTAAATATCTCCACTGAGATTAAGAAAAGCAGTAGCTTAATAAATTAAGTACTTCCTTGTATGGATACTGTACTGGTAACACCCCAAAAGAATCTGGATTGTGGTGAGGGGAGAGAGATAAAAGCTCATTTAGGAACGACATGAACATGCTGCGTACGTAGCTGTTTATCAGTAAATATCTCCACTGAGATTAAGAAAAGCAGTAGCTTAATAAATTAAGTACTTCCTTGTATGGTTACTGTACTGGTAACTCCCCAAAGGAATCGGTATTGTGGTGAGGGAACAGAGAAAAAAGCTCATTTAGGACCTGCACTTACAAAGGGGGTAGGCAGCTGTATATCAGGGAGTAAACCTTCTGAGAATAAATACAGCTGGAGCTTGTTAAGGTAATTACACAGGGGAAAGGATAATGTACTTGGAACTCCTCAGAAGAATCTGATTTTTGGTGAGGGGAGAGAGATAAAAGCTCATTTAGGAACGACATGAACATGCTGCGTAGGTAGCTGTTTATCAGTAAATATCTCCACTGAGATTAAGAAAAGCAGTAGCTTAATAAATTAAGTACTTCCTGGTAAAATAAATAAAAATAAAAATAAATTAAGTACTTCCTGGTATGGTTACTTTACTGGTAACTCCCAAAAAAAATCTGGATTGTGGTGAGGGAACAGAGAAAAAAGCTCATTAAGGACCTGCACTTACGAAGGGGGTAGGCAGCTGTATATCAGGGAGTAAACCTTCTGAGAATAAAAACAGCTGGAGCTTGTTAAGGTAATTACACAGGGGAAAGGATAATGTAATGGGAACTCCTCAGAAGAATCTGATTTGTGGTGAGGGGAGAGTGATAAAAGGTCATATATGAACGACATGAACATGCTGCATAGGTAGCTGTTTATCAGTAAATATCTCCACTGAGATTAAGAAAAGCAGTATCGTAATAAATTAAGTACTTCCTGGTATGGTTACTGTACTGGTAACTCCCCAAAAGAATCTGGATTGTGGTGAGGTAACAGAGAAAAAATCTCATTTAGGACCTGCACTTACGAAGGGGGTAGGCAGCTGTATATCAGGGATTAAACCTTCTGAGAATAAAAACAGCTGGAGGTTTTTAAGATAATTACACAGGGGAAAGGATAATGTACTGGGAACTCCTCAGAAGAATCTGATTTGTGGTGAGGGGAGAGAGATAAAAGCTCATTTAGGAAAGACATGAACATGCTGCGTACGTAGCTGTTTATCAGTAAATATCTCCACTGAGATTAAGAAAAGCAGTAGCTTAATAAACTAAGTAATTCCTGGTATGGTTACTGTACTGGTAACTCCCGAAAAGTATCTGGATTGTGGTGAGGGAACAGCGAAAAAAGCTCATTTAGGACCTGCACTTACGAAGGGGGTAGGCAGCTGTATATCAGGGAGTAAACCTTCTGAGAATAAAAACAGCTGGAGCTTGTTAAGGTAATTACACAGGGGAAAGGATAATGTACTGGGAACTCCTCAGAAGAATCTGATTTGTGGTGAGGGGAGGGAGATAAAAGCTCATTTAGGAACGACATGAACATGCTGCGTAGGTAGCTGTTTATCAGTAAATATCTCCACTGAGATTAAGAAAAGCAGTAGCTTAATAAATTAAGTACTTCCTGGTATGGTTACTCTACTGGTAACTCCCCAAAAGAATCTGTATTGTGGTGACGGAACAGAGAAAAAAGCTCATTTAGGACCTGCACTTACGAAGGGGGTAGGCAGCTGTATATCAGGGAGTAAACCTTCTGAGAATAAAAACAGCTGGAGCTTGTTAAGGTAATTACACAGGGGAAAGGATAATGTACTGGGAACTCCTCAGAAGAATCTGATTTGTGGTGAGGGGAGAGAGATAAAAGCTCATTTAGGAACTACATGAACATGCTGCGTAGGTAGCTGTTTATCAGTAAATATCTCCACTGAGATTAAGAAAAGCAGTAGCTTAATAAACTAAGTACTTCCTGGTATGGTTACTGTACTGGTAACTCCCCAAAAGAATCTGGATTGTGGTGAGGGAACAGAGAAAAAAGCTCATTTAGGACCTGTACTTACAAAGGGGGTAGGCAGCTGTATATCAGGGAGTAAACCTTCTGAGAATAAAAACAGCTGGAGCTTGTTAAGGTAATTACACAGGGGAAAGGATAATGTACTGGGAACTCCTCAGAAGAATCTGATTTGTGGTGAGGGGAGAGAGATAAAAGCTCATTTAGGAACGACATGAACATGCTGAATAGGTAGCTGTTTATCAGTAAATATCTCCACTGAGATTAAGAAAAGCAGTAGCTTAATAAATTAAGTACTTCCTGGTATGGTTACTGTACTGGTAACTCCCCAAAAGAATCTTGATTGTGGTGAGGGAACAGAGAAAAAAGCTCATTTAGGACCTGCACTTACGAATTGGGTAGGCAGCTGTATATCAGGGAGTAAACCTTCTGAGAATAAAAACAGCTGGATCTTGTTAAGGTAATTACACAGGGGAAAGGATAATGTACTGGGAACTCCTCAGAAGAATCTGATTTGTGGTGAGGGGAGAGAGATAAAAGCTCATTTAGGAACGACATGAACATGCTGCGTAGGTAGCTGTTTATCAGTAAATATCTCCACTGAGATTAAGAAAAGCAGTAGCTTAATAAATTAAGTACTTCCTGGTATGGTTACTGTACTGGTAACTCCCCAAAAGAATCTGGATTGTGGTGAGGGAACAGAGAAAAAAGCTCATTTAGGACCTGCACTTACGAAGGGGGTAGGCAGCTGTATATCAGGGAGTAAACCTTCTGAGAATAAAAACAGCTGGAGCTTGTTAAGGTAATTACACAGGGGAAAGGATAATGTACTGGGAACTCCTCAGAAGAATCTGATTTGTGGTGAGGGGAGAGAGATAAAAGCTCATTTAGGAACGACATGAACATGCTGCGTAGGTAGCTGTTTATCAGTAAATATCTCCACTGAGATTAAGAAAAGCAGTAGCTTAATAAATTAAGTACTTCCTGGTATGGTCACTGTACTGGTAACTCCCCAAAAGAATCTGGATTGTGGTGAGGGAACAGAGAAAAAAGCTCATTTAGGACCTGCACTTACGAAGGGGGTAGGCAGCTGTATATCAGGGAGTAAACCTTCTGAGAATAAAAACAGCTGGAGGTTGTTAAGGTAATTACACAGGGGTAGGATAATGTACTGGGAACTCCTAAGAAGAATATGATTTGTGGTGAGGGGAGAGAGATAAAAGCTCATTTAGGAACGACATGAACATGCTGCATAGGTAGGTGTTTATCAGTAAATATCTCCACTGAGATTAAGAAAAGCAGTAGCTTAATAAATTAAGTACTTTCTGGTATGGTTACTGTACTGGTAACTCCCCAAAAGAATCTGGATTGTGGTGAGGGAACAGAGAAAAAAGCTCATTTAGGACCTGCACTTACGAAGGGGGTAGGCAGCTGTATATAAGGGAGTAAACCTTCTGAGAATAAAAACAGCTGGAGCTTGTTAAAGTAATTACACAGGGGAAAGGATAATGTACTGGGAACTCCTCAGAAGAATCTGATTTGTGGTGAGGGGAGAGAGATAAAAGCTCATTTAGGAACGACATGAACATGCTGCGTAGGTAGCTGTTTATCAGTAAATATCTCCACTGAGATTAAGAAAAGCAGTAGCTTAATAAATTAAGTACTTCCTGGTATGGTTACTGTACTGGTAACTCCCCAAAAGAATCTGGATTGTGGTGAGGGAACAGAGAAAAAAGCTCATTTAGGACCTGCACTTAAGAAGGGGTTAGGCAGCTGTATATCAGGGAGTAAACCTTCTGAGAATAAAAACAGCTGGAGCTTGTTAAGGTAATTACACAGGGGAAAGGATAATGTACTGGGAACTCCTCAGAAGAATATGATTTGTGGTGAGGGGAGACAGATAAAAGCTCATTTAGGAACGACATGAACATGCTGTGTAGGTAGCTGTTTTTCAGTAAATATCTCCACTGAGATTAAGAAAAGCAGTAGCTTAATAATTTAAGTACTTCTTGGTATGGTTACTGTACTGGTAACTCCCCAAAAGAATCTGGATTGTGGTGAGGGAACAGAGAAAAAAGCTCATTTAGGTACTGCACTTACGAAGGGGGTAGGCAGCTATATATCAGGGAGTAAACCTATTGAGAATAAAAACAGCTGGAGCTTGTTAAGGTAATTACACAGGGGAAAGGATAATGTACTGGGAACTCCTCAGAAGAATCTGATTTGTGGTGAGGGGAGAGAGATAAAAGCTCATTTAGGAACGACATGAACATGCTGCGTAGGTAGCTGTTTATCAGTAAATATCTCCACTGAGATTAAGAAAACCAGTAGCTTAATAAATTAAGTACTTCCTGGTATGGTTACTGTACTGGTAACTCCCCAAAAGAATATGGATTGTGGTGAGGGAACAGAGAAAAAAGCTCATTTAGGACCTGCACTTACGAAGGGGGTAGGCAGCTGTATATCAGGGATTAAACCTTCTGAGACTAAAAACAGCTGGAGGTTTTTAAGATAATTACACAGGGGAAAGGATAATGTACTGGGAACTCCTCAGAAGAATCTGATTTGTGGTGAGGGGAGAGAGATAAAAGCTCATTTAGGAACGACATGAACATGCTGCGTACGTAGCTGTTTATCAGTAAATATCTCCACTGAGATTAAGAAAAGCAGTAACTTAATAAACTAAGTAATTCCTGGTATGGTTACTGTACTGGTAACTCCCCAAAAGTATCTGGATTGTGGTGAGGGAACAGAGAAAAAAGTTCATTTAGGACCTGCACTTACGAAGGGGGTAGGCAGCTGTATATCAGGGAGTAAACCTTCTGAGAATAAAAACAGCTGGAGCTTGTTAAGGTAATTACACAGGGGAAAGGATAATGTACTGGGAACTCCTCAGAAGAATCTGATTTGTAGTGAGGGGAGGGAGATAAAAGCTCATTTAGGAACGACATGAACATGCTGCGTAGGTAGCTGTTTATCAGTAAATATCTCCACTGAGATTAAGAAAAGCAGTAGCTTAATAAATTAAGTACTTCCTGGTATGGTTACTCTACTGGTAACTCCCCAAAAGAATCTGTATTGTGGTGACGGAACAGAGAAAAAAGCTCATTTAGGACCTGCACTTACGAAGGGGGTAGGCAGCTGTATATCAGGGAGTAAACCTTCTGAGAATAAAAACAGCTGGAGCTTGTTAAGGTAATTACCCAGGGGAAAGGATAATGTACTGGGAACTCCTCAGAAGAATCTGATTTGTGGTGAGGGGAGAGAGATAAAAGCTCATTTATGAACTACATGAACATGCTGCGTAGGTAGCTGTTTTTCAGTAAATATCTCCACTGAGATTAAGAAAAGCAGTAGCTTAATAAACTAAGTACTTCCTGGTATGGTTACTGTACTGGTAACTCCCCAAAAGAATCTGGATTGTGGTGAGGGAACAGAGAAAAAAGCTCATTTAGGACCTGTACTTACGAAGGGGGTAGGCAGCTGTATATCAGGGAGTAAACCTTCTGAGAATAAAAACAGCTGGAGCTTGTTAAGGTAATTACACAGGGGAAAGGATAATGTACTGGGAACTCCTCAGAAGAATCTGATTTGTGGTGAGGGGAGAGAGATAAAAGCTCATTTAGGAACGACATGAACATGCTGAATAGGTAGCTGTTTATCAGTAAATATCTCCACTGAGATTAAGAAAAGCAGTAGCTTAATAAATTAAGTACTTCCTGGTATGGTTACTGTACTGGTAACTCCCCAAAAGAATCTTGATTGTGGTGAGGGAACAGAGAAAAAAGCTCATTTAGGACCTGCACTTACGAATTGGGTAGGCAGCTGTATATCAGGGAGTAAACCTTCTGAGAATAAAAACAGCTGGATCTTGTTAAGGTAATTACACAGAGGAAAGGATAATGTACTGGGAACTCCTCAGAAGAATCTGATTTGTGGTGAGGGGAGAGAGATAAAAGCTCATTTAGGAACGACATGAACATGCTGCGTAGGTAGCTGTTTATCAGTAAATATCTCCACTGAGATTAAGAAAAGCAGTAGCTTAATAAATTAAGTACTTCCTGGTATGGTTACTGTACTGGTAACTCCCCAAAAGAATCTGGATTGTGGTGAGGGAACAGAGAAAAAAGCTCATTTAGGACCTGCACTTACGAAGGGGGTAGGCAGCTGTATATCAGGGAGTAAACCTTCTGAGAATAAAAACAGCTGGAGCTTGTTAAGGTAATTACACAGGGGAAAGGATAATGTACTGGGAACTCCTCAGAAGAATCTGATTTGTGGTGAGGGGAGAGAGATAAAAGCTCATTTAGGAACGACATGAACATGCTGCGTAGGTAGCTGTTTATCAGTAAATATCTCCACTGAGATTAAGAAAAGCAGTAGCTTAATAAATTAAGTACTTCCTGGTATGGTCACTGTACTGGTAACTCCCCAAAAGAATCTGGATTGTGGTGAGGGAACAGAGAAAAAAGCTCATTTAGGACCTGCACTTACGAAGGGGGTAGGCAGCTGTATATCAGGGAGTAAACCTTCTGAGAATAAAAACAGCTGGAGGTTGTTAAGGTAATTACACAGGGGTAGGATAATGTACTGGGAACTCCTAAGAAGAATATGATTTGTGGTGAGGGGAGAGAGATAAAAGCTCATTTAGGAACGACATGAACATGCTGCATAGGTAGGTGTTTATCAGTAAATATCTCCACTGAGATTAAGAAAAGCAGTAGCTTAATAAATTAAGTACTTTCTGGTATGGTTACTGTACTGGTAACTCCCCAAAAGAATCTGGATTGTGGTGAGGGAACAGAGAAAAAAGCTCATTTAGGACCTGCACTTACGAAGGGGGTAGGCAGCTGTATATAAGGGAGTAAACCTTCTGAGAATAAAAACAGCTGGAGCTTGTTAAAGTAATTACACAGGGGAAAGGATAATGTACTGGGAACTCCTCAGAAGAATCTGATTTGTGGTGAGGGGAGAGAGATAAAAGCTCATTTAGGAACGACATGAACATGCTGCGTAGGTAGCTGTTTATCAGTAAATATCTCCACTGAGATTAAGAAAAGCAGTAGCTTAATAAATTAAGTACTTCCTGGTATGGTTACTGTACTGGTAACTCCCCAAAAGAATCTGGATTGTGGTGAGGGAACAGAGAAAAAAGCTCATTTAGGACCTGCACTTAAGAAGGGGTTAGGCAGCTGTATATCAGGGAGTAAACCTTCTGAGAATAAAAACAGCTGGAGCTTGTTAAGGTAATTACACAGGGGAAAGGATAATGTACTGGGAACTCCTCAGAAGAATATGATTTGTGGTGAGGGGAGACAGATAAAAGCTCATTTAGGAACGACATGAACATGCTGTGTAGGTAGCTGTTTTTCAGTAAATATCTCCACTGAGATTAAGAAAAGCAGTAGCTTAATAATTTAAGTACTTCTTGGTATGGTTACTGTACTGGTAACTCCCCAAAAGAATCTGGATTGTGGTGAGGGAACAGAGAAAAAAGCTCATTTAGGAACTGCACTTACGAAGGGGGTAGGCAGCTATATATCAGGGAGTAAACCTATTGAGAATAAAAACAGCTGGAGCTTGTTAAGGTAATTACACAGGGGAAAGGATAATGTACTGGGAACTCCTCAGAAGAATCTGATTTGTGGTGAGGGGAGAGAGATAAAAGCTCATTTAGGAACGACATGAACATGCTGCGTAGGTAGCTGTTTATCAGTAAATATCTCCACTGAGATTAAGAAAACCAGTAGCTTAATAAATTAAGTACTTCCTGGTATGGTTACTGTACTGGTAACTCCCCAAAAGAATCTGGATTGTGGTGAGGGAACAGAGAAAAAAGCTCATTTAGGACCTGCACTTACGAAGGGGGTAGGCAGCAGTATATCAGGGAGTAAACCTTCTGAGAATAAAAAGAGCTGGAGCTTGTTAAGGTAATTACACAGGGGAAAGGATAATGTACTGGGAACTCCTCAGAAGAATCTGATTTTTGGTGAGGGGAGAGAGATAAAAGCTCATTTAGGAACGACATGAACATGCTACGTAGGTAGCTGTTTATCAGTAAATATCTCCACTGAGATTAAGATAAGCAGTAGCTTAATAAATTAAGTACTTCCTGGTATGGTTACTGTACTGGTAACTCCCCAAAAGAATCTGGATTGTGGTGAGGGAACAGAGAAAAAAGCTCATTTAGGACCTGCACTTACGAAGGGGGTAGGCAGCTGTATATCAGGGAGTAAACCTTCTGAGAATAAAAACAGATGGAGCTTGTTAAGGTAATTACACAGGGGAAAGGATAATGTACTGGGAACTCCTCAGAAGAATCTGATTTGTGGTGAGGGGAGAGAGATAAAAGCTCATTTAGGAACGACATGAACATGCTGCGTAGGTAGCTGTTTATCAGTAAATATCTCCACTGAGATTAAGAAAAGCAGTAGCTTAATAAATTAAGTACTTCCTGGTATGGTTACTGTACTGGTAACTCCCCAAAAGAATCTGGATTGTGGTGAGGGACCAGAGAAAAAAGCTCATTTAGGACCTGCACTTACGAAGGGGGTAGGCAGCTGTATATCAGGGAGTAAACCTTCTGATAATAAAAACAGCTGGATCTTGTTAAGGTAATTACACAGGGGAAAGGATAATGTACTGGGAACTCCTCAGAAGAATCTGATTTGTGGTGAGGGGGGAGAGATAAAAGCTCATTTAGGAACGACATGAACATGCTGCGTAGGTAGCTGTTTATCAGTAAATATCTCCACTGAGATTAAGAAAAGCAGTAGCTTAATACATTAAGTACTTCCTGGTATGGTTACTGTACTGGTAACTCCCCAAAAGAATCTGGATTGTGGTGAGGGAACAGAGAAAAAAGCTCATTTAGGACCTGCACTTAGGAAGGGGGTAGGCAGCTGTATATCAGGGAGTAAACCTGAGAATAAAAACAGCTGGAGCTTGTTAAGGTAATTACACAGGGGAAAGGATAATGTACTGGGAACTCCTCAGAAGAATCTGATTTTTGGTGAGGGGAGAGAGATAAAAGCTCATTTAGGAACGACATGAACATGCTACGTAGGTAGCTGTTTATCAGTAAATATCTCCACTGAGATTAAGAAAATCAGTAGCTTAATAAATTAAGTACTTCCTGGTATGGTTACTGTACTGGTAACTCCCCAAAAGAATCTGGATTGTGGTGAGGGAACAGAGAAAAAAGCTCATTTAGGACCTGCACTTACCAAGGGGGTAGGCAGCTGTATATCAGGGAGTAAACCTTCTGAGAATAAAAACAGCTGGAGCTTGTTAAGGTAATTACACAGGGGAAAGGATAATGTACTGGGAACTCCTCAGAAGAATCTGATTTGTGGTGAGGGGAGAGAGATAAAAGCTCATTTAGGAACGACATGAACATGCTGCGTAGGTAGCTGTTTATCAGTAAATATCTCCACTGAGATTAAGAAAAGCAGTAGCTTAATAAATTAAGTACTTCCTGGTATGGTTACTCTACTGGTAACTCCCCAAAAGAATCTGGATTGTGGTGAGGGAACAGAGAAAAAAGCTCATTTAGGACCTGCACTTAGGAAGGGGGTAGGCAGCTGTATATCAGGGAGTAAACCTTCTGAGAATAAAAACAGCTGGAGCTTGTTAAGGTAATTACACAGGGGAAAGGATAATGTACTGGGAACTCCTCAGAAGAATCTGATTT
>NW_025959388.1:0-57726 GCF_023159225.1 Perognathus longimembris pacificus | reverse complement strand
CAATTTGTGACAAAGAGCACAACACAAGTATTGCCTAGAGGGTCTGTGATTATAGAATTGTGGATGAAATGGTTATCATTTCTAAATCCTTTCTCTTGTCTGCACACAATATCCATTGCTCTTGCTCAAGCACAGGAATTTTCATTCTTGCTGGGATCATTGCAGTAGCAATAGATTCTGATCTCCCTGGCTTCGGGTTCATCTTTGCTTAACTCAACCCCACTATTGATGCCAGAAGATAAATACAAACTGAATTTATGTTTAAAATCTTTCAGAAGCAGTAGTTCCCAAACTACTTTTCAGTATTCCAGAGAATTTGTGCTTTAAAGGGTTTATTTTTCAATTTTCTGTTTTAATTTCTGTTTTCATTTTCTGAATTTGAAATTTAAATATTGACATTACTTACCTAATATTTCTGGTTAAAGTAGAAGCTCTTAGCCCCAGGGAAGATATGTTCTATGGTAACCAGTTCTGAAGGGCTGCTTCTTAGAGAGTCTACTAGCCTGAGATATTAGAAAACCTTCATATTCGTGGTGGGGGTTTTTAGCTGCTGTGCTATTTTAAGTTATTTTTACTTTTGATTACGTTTTTACAAATTTATATCCAGAATGAATTAATGGCTAAAGATACACTTTAACAATGCAACAAGCTAAAGAAAAACTTAAGAAAGGGGCTGGGGATATGGCCTAGTGGCAAGAGAGCTTGCCTTGTATACATGAGGCCCTGGGTTCCATTCCCCAGCACCACATCAACAGAAAACGGCCAGAAGTGGCGCTGTGGCTCAAGTGGCAGAGTGCTAGCCTTGAGCAAAAGGAAGTCAGGGACAGTGCTCAGGCCCTGAGTCCAAGGCCCAGGACTGGCCAAAAAAAAAAAGAAAAAAAAAGAAAAACTTAAGAAAGAGCATTATTCTTTAGGCTCTTATAGGTGATTTTTATCAGCTCTAGAATTACAATTGTGTAATAACACATCCTGTGTAATGCTTCAAGACGTACCCCTGACACTTAAAAAAATGACCTTTACCTGCAGTGTGTGTCTTGTTTGCTGGGTTCGAAGTGCCTATCACTTGTTCTTGCTGGGAAGAGCTGGGAAAGAGAAGCCCGAAGCCCTTTTCTAAATCCATCATTTAGAAATAAGCACAAATGTTTTTAAAAATAAACCAGTTGTTTGTTTTTTTTAATGGCAAAGACAAGCATTCCAACATTAGGTTCAGGAAAACAGTTTTATGCTATTTTTGCTACTGTAAAATGTAGTCAAAATCATACTATATTAGGTGTGTTCAAACTCAAAACACACCCACAATTCAAGATGTTAATGTTTGGTCAAGAAATGATGCCTTTCTTCACTTACTTAAGGTACATTAAGGGGTATATGTTGCTTATTTAAGGAAACTAAATAGTTTAGAACAAATATGAGTAAGGATTGGATTACAAAGTGAACTTTTTAATATCATCTATAATATACTGACCTAAGATATTTTATGCTCAAAACTATCTTATGCTACATATAAATGTCATTGTATTATATATTATTTTTTGTATTTATTATAAATATATCATTACATATATGTATATTACACATATGTAATTATGTGTGTATGTGAGTATATGTGTACAGGTACTAGAACTTGAACTCAGGGCCTGGGCACTGTCCCTTAGCTTTTTCACTCAAAGTTGGAGCTCTTCCACTTAAGTTACAGTACTACTTCAGACTTTCATGGACTCTCCTGCTCAAGGTGGCTTTGAATAATGATCCTCAAATCTCAGCCTCCTGAATAGCTAAGATTATAGGTGTGAGCCACCGGTGCCCAGCAGCATTTTATATTCTGTCATCTCAAAAAGTCTCATAGGTTTGGAGTTACATTCAGTTTCCGCAGTGTGACATGTGCGTATTTGTGAGACTCGGTTTACCATCCACTCCCCAGAACACCTGCCCTCTACCAGTCAGTGCCTTACTGTGGGAAGTTGCCTGAAGCATGTCCTCAACAACTGGGGATTTTACAGGTCCTCCTCTCAGCCAGGGCTGGTCACTACTTTTGAACTAAATCATTATTTTCTTAATCTCAGACATGGATTTCTCTCCAAGAATTTCCCTTTTGATAAATTTGCATTACTTTCCCTAGTCCCAAAACACCCTTTTCACAATTCATCTAGTTATCAAGACATTTTGTGCCTAGGTAATGAGGTGTCTGTTTCTCTTATCAGACTGAGAATTCTTTGCCAGATGTTGGGGTCCAGTTTTATGGACTTCAGGGGGAAAGGCATTGGAGAGCATACCAGAGACGCCACCCTTCACCCCAGCCCTGGGGAAATGAGGAAGCAGGCCACAATTCTCTGGGCCCGGAACCAGAAGAACTGGCTTTGCACCCAGCCCCCAACTTTCTTGCCAGCCCAGGGGCCCCCCAGTCTCTCCCTGGCACAGCGCTTTCAAGTGATGTTAGCTCATGAGGGGGTCATGTGACAAGCTCCCAGCCTATCAGCGTCCTGGCCGATCGCCCTCCCTTCCTATCACTTCCCTTTACCCCTGCCTTCATAAATCAGATAGCTCTTGAAGCTTCTCCGAGGTCCGAGTATGCCTGGCTTTCTTTACTGGTAAGGAGGTGGGTAAGCGTTCTCGTTCGGCCGCGTGCACGTGAGGTCAGTGCTGGGTCCCCCGCCCCATCTTGGCCTTACCTGCCAGCTGGGTGACCAGGAGAGAGGGTGAGAAAGGGAGTGGTGAGAAGCATAGCTGAGCCTTGATCCTCACGCCAGGGGAGGCGACCCGAGCCCTACAGCCAGACAGTTTTATGTTTTCTTTTTTCTTTCTTTCCAAGTACCAGGAGTAGAACTCAGGCCCTAGACATTGTCCCTTAGCTTTTTTTCACTCAAGACTGGCAATCTACAACTTGAGCCACACCTCTACTTCCAGCTTTTTGCTGGTTAGCTGGAGTTAAGACCCTCCTGTCTTGGCTGGCCTCAAACCACAATCTTTGGACCTCAACCTTCTGAGTAGCTGGGATTACAGGTGTGAGCCTCTATCACCTTGTTTGCCCTGAGGTTTTGCCTTATTCATGTTTGTATCCCCTTAGCACAATGCCCAGAACAAGAAATTGGCTCTCTATAAATGTTTAAAACGATGTTCCATAAGATAATTCCAATCTAGAAAATGCTTAATTATATTCCAAATGCCCCACTTAAAATGCCAGAAAGAATGACATGGATTTTGGAAAGATTATGGTCCTAAAAAAAATCTTGTTGCTTTAACAGTATCCTGTCTGATTGTCACAGCCTCTCTACAGGGTGATGCCCTTAAGGGGACTTGGATGGATGGGCTGTGCTTGGGGTGGGGGGGGAGGCATATTCCCCCAAGCTCAGCTGGGTGGCTTGGATGAATGGGACTCAGATGGGTCTTTCTTTCCTTGGTACTGACTTCTGGTTGCCTCTGGAGAGGACTGTATTGCTAAAGTTAATGAAATTAAGGCAGAAAAGGATAACAAAGCCAGGCTATTACTTTAAGATGTTATTTTATTGCCTTGCAAGGAAAGAGACCCTTGGAGAGAAGAATCAGGGCACATGAGCACACGAGTCACACTTATTTTAGCTTCTGAGAAATCCTAAGGGAAAGCAGGCGTCTGCTCTCCCCCACTTCCCTTCTCTCTCTGGCCTGGGAATAAAGGGCCTGCCTCTTGAAAACCTGCTCTTTCTAATAACTCAGGGCTGGGGAGGTTTACTGACCAGCACTCTCATCTCACCTCTGAGGAATATCATAACATTGCTGTTGATTATTCTGAGGACACGCATCACACTTTTTAGTATCCTATTTGAGCAAAACACAAGGCATGAAGAAATAAAAGTGGTAGCTTCTATTGTCTAAAAAGAAAGGTACTCTTTACCTGACTTACAAAACGGCAATTTTTCTGTACATCATCTTTATAATAACATTTAATATTTTTTTTAAATCTGTGTTCCATAGATTCTTTTACTATTTGGACTGGAAGAGCGGTAGTACATTCTGCTAACTTTACCCTAACTCTGCTTTAAAATGATGCCACATGGGTCACCTCAAATGCCTCCAAGAGAATTTAATTAGTCAACAAAGCTCCAGGTGATTTGTCTGAAAGCAATCTTTGCAAAAATAATTTGAGCAAAGAGAAATTGGCCAATAAGATCATTTTGGTCAAAAATGAATGCTTTGTAGTCATTGATTTTTCATTTGTTAATCATCCTGGCAGACTGTCAGGAGGTTTTGCAACCGTTAATATATTTGTTTGACATGTTTTGTCTCCCTTGCCTTTTAAAAATGTACTGAGTGTTTTTCTTATTCTTCTGCTATTTTGATTTTTTGAAATTAAGTTTCAGCTCTATGTCATATATGATAATAAATGATTGGAAATAATATCTTAAATGCTTAGCAAAACAGAATTAGTTAAAATTTCTCTACATCCAACAATAGGTAAACTACTTAAATTAATCATGGTATGTTTCAAAGAAGTAACCCTTGGCTATCTCCCTAAATCAGCTATTTTTTCTTGAGATGAGGTCTTGCTATGTAGCACGGGTTAACTTCAAACTCACTTAATTTCAATCCTTTTACGTTAATCTTACAAACGCAGGAATTACCATGATTAATGTGTACCATATCTTGATCTCAAATTAGCTATTTATGAAGACTCAGACCTAAGATTTATCGATACTCATCTTAGAGAAAAGTCGTCTTTTCACATATAGAAAAGTATCTAGGGGACACATACCTGGAAGGTTTGTTCCCATGGATAGGTATGGGGAGCTCTTTGTGTTTGTCTTTGTTTCTCCCTCTTTAACAAGTATCCAGTGTTTTTTTAGAGAAAAATAATATTAAAAACTTGTGTAGTACTCAAAAAGGAAATGGTTTGGAATTATCACTCTCCGGACATGTTGGAGATTTTAATCTTCTCCATCACCAACTCAATGGACTCAGCCAAGGGCTGCCTCTGTCAGTGGGCCTTGGGGCTGGATTCTGACCTCAGCAGAGGGGGATATGTGATCTTCCCAGAACATTCCAGAAAAGGTATCAGGGACTCTTATAGCTTCAGTTCGCCTGCCAAGAACAGGAATGTGATGGTTAACAGACCAACAGCAAAATCTGGGGAGCTGCCTGGACATGAACTAAATGATAAAGAAACAAGCAACAAAACTGCCTCAACAAAACAAGAAAACATTTGAACAATGGACAACAACTCACAGAAGCTGCAAAGTCACCCCCAAAAGCATGAGTTGCTAAAGCAAAACAAAGCAGTAACTGATTAGAGAAATTGGAGTGACAGAATGAAGAGAGGCCCCAGTCAAAGCTTCTTGTTTCTTTTTTCCTTCCTCCTCTTGTTGGAGTTGAAAACAAAAACCTCTAGTTTTCTACATGGTAAGTTCAGAGAACAACGGCCAGCTGACTGAGTATTGTCAATCATATCACAAGCTGAAATGGAGTGATTTCTGGATTCTGGTAAGGATGGAAAGCTGAAGCTCACACCTTATGACACCGTTACCTCCTTTTTTTGCTACTTTTTTTTTGCCAGTCCTGGGGCTTGAACCCCGGGCCTCAGCACTGTCTCTGGCTTCTTTTTGCTCAAGGATAGCACTCTGCCACTTGAGCCACAGCACCACTTCTGGTCGTTTTCTGTATACGTGGCGCTGGGGAATTGAACTCGGGGCTTCATATATATGAGGCAAGCACTCTTGCTACTAGGCCGTATTCCCAGCCCTTGGTACATTTTTAAATTTCTATTATAAAGGCCATGTATGGAGGGGTTACAGTTTCATAATGCATGTAATGAGTACATTTCTTTTTGGACAATGTCAGCCCTTCCCTGGCTCTCTCCCAGTATTTCCCTCTCATTTCCACCCACAAGTTGTATAGTTCATTTTCAACCTAGTGTCTAGTGAGTACCACAGCTCCATTTGTTCCCTCTTGAGGCTGACATCTTAACTTCTGGTTAGGGCTTGAGAGAGAATCTTGGGAAAGCAAATGATGAATGGTGATCTGGGCAAGGAGAGGCCGAGGAGGGCTGTCCCTTCCAAGCTTCCATTCCTAGAGGTACAGAAAACAGAGTCCGCTCCTGCTGGCTGACTCCAGGGTTATGAGCCTTCTCAGTGAGAGCCACCACCAAGGAACAAAGAGCCAAAGCCTTGCATAGAGAACAGCAGAAGCAAGGAGAAGTGTCAAGGAGATGAGAGCAGGCCCCAGGAATGCATCTGTGTAGCCAGGCTTGGTGAGAATGGTGAAATGAATAAGACTGAATCTTAAGTGTTGAAATGAGATGAACAGGATAAATCCAAGTGAACAAAGAGGTATGAGTGGAAGCTGAAATGTCACCAGGATAGCTCTAGTGTGCTCAACAAAGCCTGGTAGAGAGAAGGTACTGGAATCTCAGAACCCTTGCAGGTTTACATGTCCATGGGATTTTTCTCTTTGTAAATTCAACTCTCTCCCTGTAAGAAAAATTGTCCAGATGAAGGAAGATGCTTCCCAGAAGGCTTGGCAGGTACTCACCTAGACAAGTATGGAAGAAAGTTCTAGAAAACCAGTTTGTGGTGTCTCCTTGTGTTAGACATGTGTCATGAGCCATCTGAATTCTCCTCACGTCACCTGTCCCCAGCACCTTCCACCCCTTGATCTACTACTACCTCAAACATTTTCTCAAGGATTCCTGGCAACTTTAGAAGAGCATGCTGCCCTAATGTACACCCTCCCCCTCCTCCTCATTCTACTGTGAGATCAAGTGTGGGGCTCATGCCCTGTGGGGTGAACCTCCTACCAGTGAGAGAAAACACCTGTAGACACATGTGTTCTGGTTCCTGTGGGGACAGAGGCATCCCCGCCAAGGGGAGCCTTTGAAATTGAGAAGTCAGCATGCTTGACACCAGCTCTCTTTCTTCACCACCTCTCTCCTCTTTTCCTTCCTAATAAGGCTTTGCCTGGGGCTCTGCTTCTGGGGAGCTCTGGCTGAGATAGGGATGAGAACTGGCAGGGCATTTGCAGAGTTCAGTCCTAAGGGTCTGTGCCAGATTTGCCTTTAAAATCAACTTAAATGTTGTAAATGTTAGCTCTGAAGATTCCAGACCCAGGGAGAGGGAAGGGGAAGAAGAGAGCAGGGGGAGGAGAAGGGGAAGGAAAGGAAAAGGGGAGGGGCAGGGAGATTGAGGGGGAAGGAGACTGGGGGCACAGGAGAATTGGGGAGAGAGGAGAGGAGGTTGGAGAGGAAAGGACAGAGGATGGGAGGGGAGGGGAGGGGAGAGGGAGCTGCCTTCTTCCTAAGTTCTATCTACAAGTGCTCCCTTGTGTTGCAGGAGAAAGTGGAAGAAGTTCTTTCCAGCCCTGCCCCAGCACAACCCTAAGGCTGTGGTTGCAGGCCTCCTTTCCCAGGTGGAGGTGGGGAGATTTCTCTCTCCTTCGCTTCGTGGTGGGAATAATGTGAGAGCCACAGCAATTGGGGAAAAGAAAGGATGCTCAAGACATGATTACTACAGTCACTGTGACGACCAAATCTGAACCTAGCAAGCTTTTTCAACAAAGGAAGCTGACTTGTCTTTCAATGGACTGACTGATGGCCAAGTGAAGTATCTACAGATATGTTGTTCATAGAAGCCAAAACGACCTCTCCAAGACCCTGAAATCCATCTATTGCTGTGGCCTGAGTCATTCCTATGTTCTAATTCTTTTTCTTTTTCTTTTTCTTTTTCTTTTTAAATTGTGGAGTTTGAACTCAGGGGCTGTCCCTGTCCCTAAACTGCTATTGTTTCCCCCTATACCACTCTACCACGTTGAGCCACAGCTCCACTTCTGTTTTCTTTTTTTTTTTTTTTTTTGTTGTTTTTTGTGTGGTTAATTGGAGATACATCTCGTGGACTTTCCTGCCTGGGCTGGCTTTGAACTGCGATTCTGAGATCTCAGCCACCTGGGTAGCTAGGATTGCAGGTGTGAGCCACCAGTGCCCAGCTCTTTCTTGTTCTTGATCACTCTTCTCCCTCTTTCTACCATTCTTCATGGAATTCCAGGGTGCAGTCTTCAGCTTTTTGCTCTGATTTTTGTTTTCTTCTTGAAATAATTCCCAAGGCCTTTATTCCCCAGATAATACTACTGGGCTTTCCCCTATGGCTGTTCCTGTTAGCCATGTCACCAGCAGGCTCAGGACCAAGTCATCTTCCATGAATCCTGTCTTCACCACACCCCCACGCCCACCACATTAGTGTGGCCATAGATTTGAGATGGCTTTCTTCCCCTGTGACATTCCCATTTCTTCTATCACCTCGCCTGAGATTTTGGCTTGTTTATTTTGTGCTTGATGTTACAGAATACCACAGACTGAGTCACTTGCCAGCCGTACACATCTCTTTGTGTTACAGGTCTGGAGAATGACCAGTCTAATATTGGGGGCTGCATCCCAATATCTGAGACCCTCTTGCTGCATTGGCTGAAGGTTTTGGGATGGCAGGTGGGGCAAGAGCCCTTCAATAGTTAGCATTGGTCCATTCATTCTGACCTGGGAAGAATTAAGGATAGAGTTTTCAATACCTACGATGTAAAGAACACCTTCCAACCACAGTCTCATGCATGGCTCCTAAGTGACTGCATCAGGGACCCAATGACACACTCTTTTTCTCTAGCTCATCCTGCACTTTTCCTCTTGGACCAGTCTTCCCAGAGCATCTTTCATTGTGTCCTGTCACCCACCCACACCCCAAACCACCAACACTATTTCCTAGAGCACCAAACCCGAGTTCCACCTGCCTGGGGGTGGCAGGGGTGGGAAAGACAGGAGGGGAGGGGAAGGAGGAGCAACGCCAGCCTCCTCTCCTTGACAGTTCCCGAGGAGCAGGCCATGGGCAGCCACCCAGCAGGGCTTGTGCTCTAGTTTAGACGGAATTTTTATTTGGTTCTAATTACAAGCGAACACCATGTCACCCCCACTCCTTAGCCACTAAATCCTGCTACTCTCACCAAGAGAAGCTGACAAATGAGCAGTTTCCCACACTTCCACCCACAAGATGGGATAAAAGAAGGATCGATTGAGTGACTCAGGGCCTCCTCCTGCTGCCAGGCCTATCGTCTTGCAAGGGGCACACTTCCTGAGGTGCCCATTGTCCAGTGCCTGTGTACATGGCCTGGCTGGGTTCTCTGATCATGATGGGGAGGGGGAGCCTTGGGAGCTGTTTAAAGTCTCCGCTCAAGGCCTATTACCTGGTTTATGGGAATCTTACAAGCTGCAGTGGAGTATGTATATGTGTGTTGATATTGGGGCTTGAACTCAGGACCTTATGGTCTTGATTGGCTTTCCCAGTCGTGACAGGTGCTTTACCTCTTGAGCCAGTTCCTCTTTGGGGTTTGTGATGGTTAATTGGAAATAAAAGTCTTGCAGGTTTATCTGGCCAGACTAGCTCTGATTTTAATACTTAGGGTTATAAGCAGAAGCCAGCAGGGCAGGACTTTGCACATGCCTCTGGATGCTCTGGGGTAGGATACTGCTATGTAGCTCAGGCTGACTGCAACCTCATGATCCTCCAGTCTCAGCTTCCCAGGTGCTAGGATTACAGGCATGCATAAGCACTCCCAGCCATTGCTTCCTTTCTTTGCAGATATAGAGATCTATCACCAAGCCTTCCTTCTGGGTCTGATTTTCTGCCATTTAACCTGGCATCTTGGGCACATGCCTTTGTTCTCTCAGATGTCCTCCACTTCCTCATGCGTTTTCTTCTTTGGTGTGCACAGGCAGCTGTCTGGGTTCCCAGGGCTGCAGCAAACTGAGCCTGAGGTTGCCAGAAAGGAAGGGCAAGCTCACTAAGTCTGGAGGGGCTAAGCTGAAAGATCTCCAGGGTAAAAACTCAGCATGGATTTATGGAAGAAAGTTCTTTTCATTTGAAAGTACCAAGTAAAAGAGCCTGAAGACAAAAGAGGGGATTAATGACAGATTTGTCTGGCAGAAAGAAAAGGCCCCTTGGAGTTGAGTGGTTACAAACTCTAAACAAAGATAGAACTGGCTCTGCTGTGTGACTTGAAGGAGTTGACTTTACCTCTCTGAACCTCTGTAAGATACACAGAGTAATTAATCACAGTCCTGTGGAGATTAAATATCAAGGATTTAATGAAGAGCCTGGACCATAGCAACATACAAAAATAACAAAGGCCCCAGACTAAAATGGCAAGTCTGAGTACTGGTTCTTTCCTTTCTTCCCTCTTCCTCGCTTCCTCTTTCCTTTCTTCCTTCTTCCCTCTGCCATCTATCTCTTCTACCCTTCTCTTCTTTCCTCCTTTTCTTCCTTCCCCTTCCTTCCTCCCTCCCTCCTTCCCTTCCTTCCTTTACTTTTGACATAAAATGGATATGACATACAGCCTACCATTTTAACCATTTTAAAGTGGAGTCATTCATTACATCCTCATCATTAGCCCTCCATCACCACCAGCTATCTCCAGAGCTTCTTTTTTTTGGTCATTGCAAACTGAACTCTATCTTCATTAAGCAGTAACTTCCGCCCCTCCACCCCACCCCAGGCTCAACTTTCAGACTGGCCTTTTCCATGAGGGGCTGGGTGCTATGAATTTACCAGCCCACATGCACAGATATGAGCTCATTTTCTAGGATGTGAAATATTGTTCCATTTCCAGTTTTTGGTCGAGTCAGTTATTTTACACTCAGTTAAAGGTAGAGGTTAGTGCCTAGAAAACTAATAGAGTTACCATAGATTCTGTCCAATAGCAATGCAAATGATTTCTGTCCAGGAGAAAAGAAAGTTAACTCAAGGTCTGAGTTAAAGCCTACAGGGTATTTTAACAGCATCAGGGAAAGAAAGAAAAAATCTATATAATTTTAATAAGGATAATTTTTGCTTCTAGTTTCATCATGCTCTGCTTTTCAGAAAGCCCACTGTCGTATTTGCACGCATTTGTTATCCCTTCGTTTCCCAAGTATTTCTCCAATGTTGCCCTTCCTTAGGATAAGCTTGGCTCTGGAGAAACAGCCACTTGCCCTTGTTTGGATGTTAATGATGGAGCCCAACTTCTCCTAGTGCCAGACTCTTATCTAAGCCTTTATTTCCCAGGGGGTCAAGTTTAATTGTGGCCCCTCTTTCTGAAGCATCATGAACGAAATGGCTCTGATAAGGGAATTCCAGGCTTTGTACATCATTGAAATAATCGGGGGAATATTTATGATTAGACTGCCTTTGTCTCCATTTTCAATTGGGTCCCCTTCACCCAGTTTTGATTTCCAGCCAGGAGACCAACCATCACTTCTCCCTGTTGAGCCACTGATTATGTCCATACCACCAAACTCTTCCTCCCTCCCACTGTCAGGCTCCAGGCCAGTACTGCCCACCCTAATCTTCTTGACATCACGCATCAGACAATTTCACACCCAGCCTCCATGTGGTGGAGTCTGCCAGGCAGGCACATGGGCATCAAGAGCCCTGATGGATCACTGGAGACTTCCCTCCCTCAGCTGCCACTAATGTGTGTGTGTGTGTGTGTGTGTGTGTGTGTGTGTGTGTGTGACCTTGTTCTCAGCCCTCCCACCCCATCCCCACCCCTGGTGTGGCTCTGCCTATGCCATGAGTTCTACTTTCCATCAATTCCAGTGTCATTGCACGGTGTCCCACATTAACACAACCTACTTCTTCTGTGTCGTGAGGGGAGGCAGGCAAAGGAGAGATGACCTCTGTCCTCAAGGAGGTGACAGACCTATGAGGAAACAGATCCATATACAGAGAGGGCAAAGGAGAGGAGGAAGTGTCTGGAACCTCAGAACTTGTGGCTGGGCTTGGGGGAAGGAGTGAGCACTCTATCTGGGCAGCTCATTGGGTGGGTGGATAGAGGTATTAGGTGGATAGAGGTGTTTTCTAGCCACTTACTCAGCCTTTTAGACAACACTTGAATTTTGGGGTTGAAGTAATTCTTGTGGAGAATCTTGCTTTCTCCTTAACCTTTGGCTTTCTATCAGATGGTGATGATGATGATGATGATGATGATGATGATGATGATGATGATGATTGATTGATTGATTGATTGATTGCAGTGCTGGGGATAGAACTCAGGACCTTCAGCATGTTAG
Organism: Perognathus longimembris pacificus; assembly: GCF_023159225.1. Classification (NCBI taxonomy): domain Eukaryota; kingdom Metazoa; phylum Chordata; class Mammalia; order Rodentia; family Heteromyidae; genus Perognathus; species Perognathus longimembris. The sequence continues at coordinate 45,677 of NW_025959388.1, read as the reverse complement.
GAAAGTGTACCATTGAGCCATACTGTAGCCCTTCTGTTTGTTATTTTAGCCTGGTGATTAGTAAGAGTGTGGAACAGGAAGAAGAATAGGAAACAATAGGAGAAGGGTGAATGGGAGTGGGACAGGCTGGGATTTTATATCCAGTTCTTCTTGCCTAGGGAAAAGAGCTCCTTTTCCACTAAGCCCAGGAAGTGCTTTGCTCTTCTGAGCTGATAGGATGAGGTGTCTTTCTTCTGAGTAGTAGCCGGCCACTCTTCACCACTCCTGTTTTCTACCTTTTCTTTCCCATTGGTTAGGACTAAGAGCCTTGCTGTCTTATCCATTCCCCTTCTGCAGTCCTACTAGAATTCAGTTACTCAGCACCAGATGATGAACTAGGGTGCTGTGAGTAGTTCTCTCTGTCCTTGTCTTCCTGAGTGCCTACTCCCTTGCTTTTGGTGTGGGGTGGGTTCTTGAACTCAGGACATCATGTACTTTCTTAGATTTTTTTGGTTGTTTAAGGTTGTTTAGAGACCTCCTCATATCCACTTCTAGCTTTTTGCTGATTAGTTGAATATGAGTCTCCAGGAGTCTGTGGCTGCCTCAATCCTGATATCTCTGACTCCTGAGTATTTAGGATTACAAGCACAAGCCTTCTCCCTTGGTTTTGTACCCCAGTTGCTCCTCTAGCTCATGCTGTTCCTGGACCTCACTCTCCCCATCATTCAGGAACAGATAGAACTGCTAACATAGAAGCTAGTTGTCCTTCCTCAATCGAGACTTCATCAGGGCACTGTCAGCTTCCACCCATCCCTCTTTCACTCGCCCGATATAGCCTCTGCCTTTCCTTAACTCATCCATTGAAAGACAAGTACATTCAAGTTGTAAACAGATCCTATTTAACCAACACTAAAAGTAAACTGAAAGCTAACAGAAAACCCAACATTTCTGCTCTACTAACGTTAAGCAAGTTTTATATATTTTTCTTCTTCAAAGAGTTGTTAACACAGGATATAAAGACATATGATATTAATTTCTAGAATGTCTCTGGAATTGAAGAATTAAAAGTAGCCATCACTTCCATTCTGATGCAAGCCAGTTCTAAAGGGACAGTCTGATGTTCTGGAGTTCCCGTGGTGGAGGGAGGACAGAGTGTGGGAAAGTCACCATGGTTTTCCTAGGATGTCAGGAGGCTCAGTTTAACAATCCCATCAATGAATCCCAGGTGGATTTCAGGAACAGCAGTGGTTGAGAATGTTGGATCTTGAAACATAAACAAGGGCAGCCAAATGAATAATTCAGCACTTTTTTTTGAACATAAAAGACTTGGAAGGCTGTCCTTGTGGGATGTAGAGCAATTCTTTCCAGTGCTGTCTCCTTTTAGACAAGACCCTGCCTTTGACCTTCTCTTTAACACACATAATATGTATCTTTGGCCTCAGAAGTGGAAGGCTATTTAATGTTGGGATGGAATTCTTTCCTCCCCTCCACCCCTTTTCTTTCCTTGATTTCTTTAGAAAGGCACGTGATCCTAAATCCAAGCAAGGGAAATTGATAATACCTGTCCTCACAGCTAGCAATACAATGATTTCTCAGGACTTATATCATTTAGATAAGTGACTAGGCCTTAAGTAATGTTGATAGGATCCTAGTGATTTATGCTTGAGTGATATCTTCCCTGGTCACTCTAGGTAAAAGTCTCATACAAAAGATCATACATATCATTATCTGAATCTCACATTTCTAGTTAGAAGATGATTGTGTCTCTACTAGAACATATATAAACTCCTCAAGGGTTGTGGCTTTGCCTTATTCATGAGCACATCATCAATTAATATCATGGTGTACCTCCTCACAGAGAGGGCAAGCAATTTATCTTGGCTGAATGGATACAAATGTATGAATGAGTCGCCTTGTGCTAATGAGTAATCCATGGAAGTAGATAATAGTGTGTTTCAGTTCTTTCATGGAGTAGTCCTTGTACTCAAGATATATTTGGTTACACTTGGCAGGGAGCACATTAACCATGGCAGATAAGACAGTAAGCAAGACAAACATTGTTCCTTCATCTATGGAGCTTAGCATGTTGGAAGAAATGTAGGCAAAAATCAGGTGCTTTCAGTGAATGTTAATGGTACATCTTTTATTTATAAATCAACTAAATAAACCAATAACTTACAGCGAGATACAAGGGGTAATCAAGAGTCTCCCACCAAAGAAAAGCCCAGGCCCAGATGGATTCACCAGTGAATTCTATAAAACCTTTAGTGAGGAGCTAATACCAGTACTCCTCAAACTCTTCCGCGAAATAGAAACAGCTTCATAGAATGAGTCTGAGATTTCTCCCTCTAATATTATACTCATCCCAAACCAGGCAAAGACCTAACAAAAAAAGAGAATTACAGACCAATATCACTAATGAACACAGACGCAAAACTCCTCAATAAAATATTAGCTGACAGGATCCAGAAACTGATCAAGAAAATTATGCTTCCTGACCAAATAGGCTTCATCCCACAGACACAAGGATGGTTCAACATCCGTAAATCAATCAACGTAATTCACCACATAAACAGAACTAAAATCAAGAATCACATTGTTATCTCAGTCGATGCCCAAAAAGCCTTTGACAAAATACAACATCCATACTTATTAAAAGCTCTGGAGAGAACAGGAATAGATGGAACATTCCTTAAAACAATAAAAGCCATATGCAACAGACCAACTGCTAATATCATATTAAATGGGGAGAAACTAAAATCATTCCCCCTAAACTCAGGAACGAGACAAGGATGCTCACTCTTCCCACTTCTTTTCAACATCGTGCTAGAATCCCTAGCCATAGCAATAAGGCAAGAGGAGGACATCAAAGGGATCCACATCGGCAAAGAAGAAATCAAACTATCCCTATTTGCAGATGACATGATCTTATATCTGAAGGACCCAAAAAACTCAGTCCCCAAACTCCTACACCTAATAAACCATTTTGGCAAAGTAGCAGGATACAACATCAATCCACAAAAGTCAGCAGCTTTTCTGTACACCAGCAATGTACAAGCAGAAAAGGAAATTATGGAAATAATACCATTTACAATAGCTAAAAAAAGAATAAATTACCTAGGGACAACCTAACTAAAGACGTGAAGGACCTATTTAATGAGAACTATAAAAATCTAATAAGGGAAATCAAAGAAGACACAAGGAGATGGAAAGACTTCCCATGCGCATGGGTAGGCAGAATCAATATAGTGAAAATGGCCATATTGCCCAAATTGTTATACAAATTCAATGCAATCCCCATCAAGATCCCAGCTACATTCTTCACTGAAATAGAGAAAGCAACCCGTAAATTTATATGGAACAGCAAAAGACCTAGAATAGCCAAAACAATTCTAGGCTAAAAAACCAGTGCAGGAGGTATCACAATACCAGATTTCAAGCTCTGTTATATAGCCAACATAACCTACTAGGTATTGGTATAAAAACAGACCTGAAGACCAATGGAATAGAATTGAAGACCCAGAAATAAAACCACACTCTTACAGTCAGCTGATATTTGACAAAGGAGCTAAAGACATACAATGGAAAAAACATAGCCTCTTCAACTACTGGTGCTGGGAAAACTGGGTAGCCATATGTAGAAAACTCAAAGTAGACCCTAGCCTATCACCATGCACCAAGATCAACTCAATAATTCTATGCTCCTGCCATCCTCTTAGGCCAAGTAACAGAAATTTGTAATGATCATGGACTTCTTCTCCAGCCCACTCCTTACAAAGCTTATTTTCCAGCTTATTTCATCTCTGTCTACCTGCTGCTGACCCTCACCCCCATTCATTCCAGAGTTGCCTGTGGACTGAACCCTGGCTCACTTTTGTAACTGTGCCAGTGTGTGTTCCCCAAATCCCTGGGGATGTTTCTCCTGTAGTAAGTTGCTCTTCTAGAAAGTCTTCAGCTGCTACCCACACCCTACATGATTCACAACAGAATCTGATTCGCAGCTAGTGAAACCCTGAGGAGTAAAACTGTTATTCGTGAGAAAAAAAAATAAACAAGATTTAGCTCAGGAGCAATTAAGGAGGATTTGATTCCCTTTGTAATAAAAACCACACAATGTTGTTTTTAGATTCTTTTTCCCTTTACATCTCAAACCTATATGTTTTGAGAAAATATGTTGGTGCTCAATTCTGGGAATGCAAGATGTGAGGAAGTACAGTTAAGGGGTGACTTAATTGAGTTTATTTGAATGTCTGGGGGGTAAGATAGTTAACTATCTTGAGAAAGAAAAGAAGGCTTCATTAAAGGAGCTCTCGAAGTTTGAAGGTTTGTAGAATTCTGTCTTAGCTCTCCTGTTAGTGAATTCGTCCTCATTCTGGGTTCCCTGGGCCAAAATTGCAGGAAGGCCTGGGCTGGGCGGTTCTCACTGGATATCAAACACATCTTGTAGTCAGATGTCTGTTGAGGACACAATGAGCGGCAAGGTTTATTGGACAGAACATGCAAGCAGGCTTCATGCATGGCTGGCAGCTGATGCTACAAGTACACAGAAAAGCACTGATTCTTCATTTGTGCTGCCACTGTCCAAGGGGTACCTGCAAGTAGGAGAAAAGTCAGCATCTCAGCCTCCACTTTGCTTCACTGCTCTGCTCTGAGCCATTCTCTCTTGCTGTCACTGAGGGTTCCAGGCAAAACAGTAAAATTCCTGTGACCAGAGTCATATCTCCTCCCTAGACAGTGTGGGCTTTCTTACAGAAACAAAGCCCTGATGTACCTATCCTGAGATTGGAGCACCATGCATCTGGCCACATACCCCAATTAGGACTACTACATTTTTCAGACTTCTCACTAATTGCTCCAATTCTTTCTGTATTTAAACCCAAAGCTCAGATCAGTACCCTGGATGTGTGCCTAAAGGCATAGTCTCTTGTTCCCCCCTGGCAGCACGGCCATGATAACATCTCCTTTGTTTGACTTTCACCACTACTTATCTCTTTAATTGAAATAGTGGAGCAAGTGGCCTAACCTGGCATGGGGGAACCTTTGAACCCTCTGATTTCTTCTTATGTGGTAACTAGAATCCCCCTGAGCAAACATTCCAACCCAAGCCAGGTGGAATCCGACTGACATTTTCCAGCCCAGCTTCAGATGTGAGACAGACAGTGATGGTATTAGCTGATGCAGTGACAGGCCCGCCCACAGTCGAAGAGGAGGCTGAGACACCTAACACACGAAAGAAAGAGGATGAGATAATTGCAGCGATTTCAAAGAAACCCAGACTACTACCATCCTAGATCACAAGCCTTCAGATTTCCTTGAGCCCTTCTCTGGGGATTTGTCCCAAGCTCATGTCTAACTCAGCATGTGAGATCCGCTTGACCATAGGCTTCTTCACAGTACCTCTTTGGCTTTTCATCCTCTTCTATACGTGGGGAAAAAATCACCATAGGTTCCACTTCTCCCTCTTTGCCCTCTTCTTCCTCTTCTCCCTCTTGCTAGCTGATTTTTTTTCCAAGTCAGTTAATAGATCCTAACTTGCATGTAGAATGTCTGCAGTATATTTTTATGTTTTACAAAGTAAAGATCTAAAAACAATTAAATTCCTCTTTGCAATATCTTTCACTAGAGGACAGTACACATGAATCTTACAATACACACCATTTCAATGAAGAGTTTCTGTGGTGTTTACAGGCATCTAATTGTCCTTTTCTTTCATATAATAGAATGAAATTCCTTCTCAACAAAACTCCACGGATAGTCATTTGGAAATAATGGTAGTGGGTTGGACCAGCCTTAGAAAAGAAAATCTATTGAGAGCTGCTTTAGTACCTAAGAAATTGCATTCTACCTAGCATTTTCAAGCCATGGGCCACTAATAGGTAAGTATCTTGAAAACATACTCTTGCTTTCAAAACTGAATAACCACCAGTAATTCATCAGCCAGGTGAATACAGCTTTCTACCTTTCTGGGCCTCTCAGGTCAGCCTCAGTGTTATGCTCCTATGAGTTGCTTAATAATAAACAAATAAGAACAACACTGGACCCTTTGTACTTCTGCTTGAGTCAGGATGCAAGAGTATCACTTCTGTGTGAGGCAGTTCTGAAGATGGGCCTTCTCAGTCAAAAGCAAATATTTCTGGATTACCTGAGCACTTCCACAAATTATTTAAACTGTTACCCCAACACAAGGAAATCGTAAATCAAGGAGAAATAGCATTCCACTGAGGGGACAACAGGAATACAGAATACAATTATGAACAAGCCAGGTGTGATGGTTCAGGTCTGTAATCCCAGTACTCAGGAGGTAGTGGTAGGAAGATCACAAGTTCCACAACAGCCTGGGCTACATATTGAGACTCTGTCTCAACGAACCAGGGACTGGAGATATAGCTCAGTGCTAGAATATTTGTCTAGCATATTCAAGGCCCTTGGGTTCAATCCCCAGTACTGCAGAAAGAAATAAACATGGATTATTTTTAGAATTTAAAAGATAGTTTATAGAGTAATTGGAATTGTAGAGATTGTAAATGTAAAAGCCTGTCTGTAGTACAATGGTATTTTATAGTAACTTTATATTACTGTTTTATGTGGGTTTTCTCTTATAGGAGTAATATAACAAGACAATAATGTACTTTGTATACAAATGAAAAAGGAATGGTGCCAGCTTTATATCTGCTCAAGGAGTTTAACTGTTATCTTGTCTATAATTTAGAAACACTTCTATATGTAAGCTAAGTGCCAGGGGCTCACACCTATACTCCCAGCTGCACAGGAGCCTGAGATGCAGAGGATCAGAGTTCAAAGGCAGTCCAGGTAGAAAATCCAAGAGATTCCATATCCTGCAAAAAGTTGGACTGGAGGAATAGCTTAAGTGGTGGAGCACCAGTCAAACAAGTGTAAGACCCTGAATTCAAACCTCAGTACTAGCAAAAACACAAAAACCTAATCTCCCTTATGAAAAGTTGGCAATGTGAAGTCATGGAATTGATGTGCTAATGTATTTTGTAACACATGTAAATAAGCACATAATTAAAATACATCTGTTTCTGATGTCTATAATAAAATCATCCTGTATGCCATCATGATGCTATGTAGACCCAGCCCTCAGAAACTCAATGTGAACGGATTCTAAACTCTCTTGCTGTGCTAACAGCTGTTCTTCGCATCTGGCCTTTTCTACCCAGATTTATTTCCCCAATCTTCCTAAAATAAAACCTAAGTATTGGCCAAGTCGATCTTCTTGTGGCCCCACGTAGAGACTCTGTATGCTGTTGCTTCCATAATAAGGAAAGATAAATTCTGTCCTTCTCTGAGAAAGAACAAGTTGGGAAAGCACATGGTTGGATGAACAAACTACCTTTGACCATTAGGACAAGATAACCATTAAGGTGAACAGCTGCTTAGAGAATATACATACACACACACACACACACACACACACACACACACACATACTATATATATATATATATTACACAAAGAAGAAGAGGAGGAGGGGAAAGAGGAGAGAGGGCCTTGAGAGACATACTAAGAAGGATATGATGATGAAGGATGTAGGAAATGAGAGGGAGATGTATGTTTAGGCAGCTGCTAAGATTTCCAGCCTGGGTGTTTGAAAGGGTGCTATTCTCAGAGGTGGAAGTCAGGGAAAAAGATGCAATTTGGGGAAACATGAGATTCTTTTGGAACTGTATTTCTTGGTGTTGATGTGCACAGTGATTAGGTATGAAACAGTGATATTTAAATTCTTTCCTGATCTTACTTGCTTACTTCTCTGAGTCTCTTCTCTGTCTATAAGATGTATTTCCTGCTGTGGCTTGATTATCCATCAATAGAAGGTGGTGTCCATGAACACACTTTGTAAATGTCTTCTCAGATATAAATATTTATGTCCAGGAAAAAACAATGTGTAAACAGCAGAGTCATCATTATGCTTAGCTTCCACATAGGCAGAGAGTATAGCTCCTTTGCCTTACTACAGAGTACTCAGCAAAGATCTCGCTGCAGAATTGCCAGTATCACTGCCTGACCTCTGACAGGATTAATTCCTATGGCATTACTTTGCTACTCGACATCCCCAGTCAAGAACCACCACACATTTGTATTTTCTCAAAATCTTTGTAAATCTTTTATTCAATCCTACTTGTCAAGGTAGATATCACATACATTTTCAAGCAGAATTGGGAGGCCTATCAGGTCAGATATCTTGATATTCATTAGTGAAATGAGTGGGACTCAAAACATGTAGGTAGATTATAAATCTTCCACTAACAGACAATTGTGGTATGCTGTAAGTGGTATACCAGTTGTTCTACTTATGCTTAGGTAGACCTAAGGTAGACCTTATCAGTTCAGATGTGGGTCTTTGAAGGTCTTGAAATGTGTTTTTAGAATGGAATACACCCACCACTGTGAGCTAATCATTGGAGTAAACATGAAGATTTGTCTGTTAGTGATTGCATATTTATTTTCGTTATGACTAGTGACTTTGGCAACTCATTATGGTTTTCTGCTTAAGACACTGACACATTATTTTCTTTAAAAGCATGTTTATTTAGGCAAAAGTGAGTTGATTTAAAGAAAGAAGAGTATTTTAAAGTGTAACAGAATATGGGAAAAGAGAACACTAGTGTTAGAATGAATATAGTTTGAGAAACCTTATAACTTGGACTCTACTTTGGTAGAGAAGTAGGAAGAAAAGATATAGTTATTATGGTTTGAGATTTCCTATAGACAAAGCCTTCCCAATAAAGTCATCCCATCATAGTAGCTTTCCTCTCAAGAAGGTTAGTCTCTAAAATGGCAAATAATCCTAGGAGACTGTGGTTTAATTTTATTTTTTGTTGGTTGTGAGATTAGAACTCAGGGTCTGAGCATGGTCACTGAGCTTTCCCCCTGCCCCCCTCAATGCTAGCACTCTATCACTTTGAGCCACAGCTCTCCTTCCAGTTTTTAGGTGGTTAATTGAAAATACTCTCATACTCTTTCCTGCCTGGGCTGGCTTTGAATCAAGATCCTCAGATCTCAGCTGCCTGAATATCTAGAATTACTGGCATGAGCCACTAGTGTCTGGCTGTTTTATTTTATTGTTTTATCTTTTTCTATTTGTTTTGGTGATGCAGAGTGAATCTTTGCACACATTAAGCCCATGCGTTATCCATTGAGTTGCATTATTACCCAAGCAAATTTCTAAATGTTCCTTTAATACTCTGACCAGGAAGGAGAGAGTAACCTTAGAAGCTGCTGTGGGATGAACAGTAATAGATGCCAAAATTGTTCACCAACCTCACTGTTTTGTTGAGGTCATAAGGCGAGACTTGGAGGTTAACACCTGGGTTACTAGTATCTGACTGCTTCCTGAGAAGTGAACTGAACACACATGACTGGAAGGTTTAGTTTAAATGTGATGATAAAGACAACTTGTGACCTTCTTTGCATATAGATTCTGTAAATCCTATCACAGTGCCGTGTGCCTATACACAAGTGCTCCACAAATAGTTAAACAAAAGAATGAGTGACTGTGAAAATTAGGCAATACTTTTTATTTGTAGTTATACATGAGGGCATAGAACTCAGGTTTGGAAATCTATACAACCAGGTTCATGTCCTATTTCTGCCACTGATTCATTGGGTAAGTCACTCAATCTCTTGATTCTTATTAAATGGTGCTAACCAGTGGTGTGCTGGTAAGCATTTTACCGCTGGTTGTATAGGCTAAGAAATAAAATCTTGCTTTTTAATGCTTACTGATTTCCCTGGGATAGATACTCTCATCAAGTTAACAACTGCTTGAACAGCTAGCTTGAGAAATGATGACTGATTTGCAAATCCACTGTGATGAGCCCCCAGGTGAAGTTCTCCATAGGTAGTAATGATGCCAACTTTATTGGGGTTGGTTGTGATTCCTGGAGTGCTTGCTGCCTGCTAAGCACTGAGCTCTTAGATTATCTCATTTTTTTCTCATAACATTAATATAAAGTTGACATTGTTATCACTCCTATATCAGGGATAAAGAAATGTAATGGGTCTAAAATATGTAGGTAGATTAGAAATATCACACCTGTGTCATACCATAAGAGGTATACCAATTGTCCTTTTTATGCAGGTCTTTGAAAGTCTTGAAATTAGTTGCCCATAAGAGAGATTAAGGAATGGGTGTGCATGGATGGATGTACAGCTAGCCCCTGAACTGTTCACTAGGCTGTTTCCTTTATTCTTTTTTATGGTATATTTTAATTTTTACTTATTTTTATTAGTATTACCTATAAAAAGGATTTTTCTGGTGATTGTTCTTTGATCAAATTTGCTGCCTCTATTACTTTTTTTTCTTTTTAAAAGTTTGTTATTTTTAAGTAGCCATACAAAGGAGGTGCCATTTAACAAAGCAGTTTATGAATATAATGCATCATGATAAATGTCCCTACTTTCAACATTCTCACTCATCCCTCCCAATCTACCTCTTTCCTCACTTTTCTTAATTTTGTAGGATATACATTGAATTATTGACTGCATCCTCTACCCCTTTCTCCTCTTCATTTGTCTATCCTCCACGCCTTGATCCACCCTACCTCTTTCAAATACTTATTTCCTGGTGTTTGAACTTTGACTTGGCCTTTCTACTTTTTTTTTTCAGGCAGGAAAGAAAGTTTATTACCGAACTGCTGGCCTGTGGCCAAGATGATCCATGGCGGGAGAGAAGGGAGAGACGGAGACCCCCACCCGGCCCTGCCTTATATCTAGGGCAGGGGCAAGGGGTGTGGCCAGGTGGATTAGGATGTGACCTCAGGAAAAGGGAAGGTAACTGCCTCCAGGTCTGCTGGTTACCCAGGTAACTGGGTGGAGACTTAATGAGGTGGGGGCATCTGCATGGAGCCCTTAGGAAGAGGACCTAACATTCCAGCCTTTTTTTTTTTTTTTTCGGCCAGTCCTGTGCCTTGGACTCAGGGCCTGAGCACTGTCTCTGGCTTCTTCCCGCTCAAGGCTAGCACTCTGCCACTTGAGCCACAGCGCCGCTACTGGCCGTTTTCTGTATATGTGGTGCTGGGAAATCGAACCTAGGGCCTCGTGTATCTGAGGCAGGCACTCTTGCCATTAGGCTATATCCCCAGCCCCCATTCCAGCCTTTTAATACTTATGAAAGACTCTCTCTGGCTGCTTCCTGCTAGCAAGGGGCATCAGCAGAAATGTGGCCCCTCCTGGAGAAGGCTAGCAGCAGGGACTCTTGTTGGTAGATGCCAGTCCTTGAATGAAGCCTGGAAGAAGTCTCATGAGGCAGGGGCTGGACAAAATATTAAGGCAAAAGGAAGGGTTTAGGGCACAAAATTAAAAATTGGATGACTTGGACAGTTCTTATACTCAGGTATGGACATTAGATGGACAAGCTACTATCTCTTGATCCCCGGCTGATTAATTTTGAAAGGGCGAGACAAAGTGACTCCATTTAGGATGTGACATAATTATCCTCTTACTCCTCTCCATGATCCTTGTTCCCTGAACTGGCTGAGTCTCAGGGGTCTAAGTGCTTGTTGCTGGGATGGCTTGCCCCCATTGGCATTCACGGGGTTTGAACTCAGGGCCTGGACACTGTCCCTGAGCACTTCTGCTCGAGGCTAGCACTCTACCACTTGAGCCACAGCTCCACTTCCAGCATTTGGCTGGTAAGAGATCAGTCTCTTCAGCCATGCTTCCAGCCTGGCTCTTCGCTGGTTAGTTGGGAGACGGAGTTTGAGAGATTTTTCTGCCCTGGCTGGCTTTGAACTGCAATCCAAGGAGTCTTTGCCACAAAAGCTCTTTTTTTACTTCCAATTAAAACAACAAGGAGAACAAGGGGACTAGAGCTTACCTGTACCTTGTCAAGAACTGAACAAATACTTGCCAGAATTCTGTATGTCTGTGTAAATGTCATTTGTTAATATGTTCATCTAGCTATATATCTGTGCTAAAACTAATCACATCTACTGAGTTTTGTCATGACTTGGCCTTTCTAAGGATTGGTACTATTTGAGTTCTCTCCTAAATCTACCATCTGTCAGATAATACATTTGAGCAATAGGAAAGTCCATATACAGCATCTAGCATATATAGATGCTTAAAAAATACAAGTTTCCACTTCTGTCTTTCATTTCTTTAAAAAAGACATTTGCAGAAAAATGCCTTAAACCATATCCCAAATGTTCATGGAAGGGCCTACCTGTGGAACAAAACAGCTCAGAAACATTTATTTTTGAAAACAAACCTTATGATTTAGGGGAAGAAATACAAATGACACAAGAAATTTTGAATATGTGAAAAAAAACTCTGTAGTTCAAATATTTGAGAGATCCAATTGCCTTTTATTGACCAATTTAGCAAACCAATAGCTTCAAACATATATGGGAGTTCTCTCTATGAGAGGACACACTCCACTCCAGCAAATGGCAAGCCAATGGGTATTCCCAATAATTTGACATCCAGTTCTTCATTAAGTATGGAAAATTGGTACTTGTACACTGTTATGTATTTTCTGTTCTGGGACTTTCATGGGCTTCCTCAGAGATAGGGACATAAGTTGGTGTGGAGGAAATTGGGTGTGGATGTTGTCTGAGCAAATGGGAAACCTTGTCCAGAACTATTCACCACCCATATGCTCCAGCCTGGAAAGTCAGGTGCTTGCTTGATGGGAAATGGCCATATTGAATCCACCTGTCTTGGCCAATGAGGCTTAAGAAGTAATGAGATGGAGGCTGCTGGATTCCATTTTCATTCTTTCTCTTTTTGTGTTGGTGTAAATTAAATTGAACATAGTGAGAAAATGGAGATACAGGAAGAAACTATATCTTTCTTCCTGCTCTTTGATGTTGTCTCTCATCTGAGTACATAGCCCAGAAATACCTCCCTTCCAGCTTCATTTTAAGCAAGGTAAACAATACCCTTATCGCTTAAAAGTCTTTTCTCTGTGGATATTGCTATTTGCAATAATTAAAATAAATTTCCTTATTCATGTGGAAGAGCATAACTGTTAGGAATTGTGGCTTTCAAAAATCCAATGGATGTGTAAGAAAGCTTTCTTTCTGATTGATGCAAGGAATTCAAAATTCTGATTTCAGCTGATGGAAGTCTTTAGCTTCAGGAAGTCTTTACCTACATAGCTGGAAGCACCTTGGTTCATGCTTGGTGGCAGGTGCACCTGACTTTGCTTCTCTAAGATTCTTTCATACTTCCTGCTGAGAATGCATTTTGTCCTCAGACCAGCTGACTGCCAACTTCTAGGCTTCATGTGTGAACAAGACAATGCCTGGTAGAAGAAGAGATATTGGCCTTTCCTGTGGGTCTTTAGAGAAGTGAGGAGAGATGATTTGGGAGGCAGGGAACAATATCTACTTCTATGTCCCTTGCCATGGAGACTGTTGCTGTGGTCATCATGGGCTATCTTTGGAGTGGGATGTGTTTAGGGAGACCTACTGCAACCAATGACCAGCCACTACTTACACATTTCTCATGTTTCCTTTGCCTGGAAATGTTTCATGAACTCTGAGAAGCTTGTTTTGATCTGATTTTTTTTTCTTTCCTTTCTCACTTGACTTATGTCTTAAGGTCTCTTGTGGCTGTTGAGTGCGTATTTCATTCTACCAGTTGTATTTCGTTTTATTTTATTTTAAGGAAGCTGGCCCTTTTTTATGGAGTGCTTATTCCCAACCCCATTTTAAAAGAAGAGTTTTCTCAAAAAAAATATGGCACCGATTTGTTCACAGGAAAAATAATGCTAGGCAAACATCCTGTTGTTTTCATCCATTTTACTTCTGTCTGTTCTGCTTGAGCATACTTTGATGTTCACAAAGAAAACACACAATACTCCTATAGGAGTGTCTTCATCTATTTTCTTCTGCCATAACAGAATGCCACAGACAGGGCAATTTATAAATGATAAAAATGGATTTGGCTTGTAGTTCTGAAGGCCTGAAGAGTCCAAGAGCACACAACCAGCACCTAGCAGGGAGGGCCCTTCAAGCTGCTTCATAGCATAGTGGAAAGGTAAGTCAATATGTGTGAAGAGAGAGGGGCAGAGGGAGCAATGGAAAGAAGGAGAGATGGGGAGAGAGAGAGAGGGTGAGAGAGAGAAGAGGAGAGGAAAAGAGGTAAAGAGGAAGGGAGGGGGAGAGAGAGAGAGGGAGAGACAGAAGAGGGAGAGGGAAAAGAAGAAGATAAAGCAGGGAACAGGGAGAAGAGGAGACAGACACACAGATAGAGACAGTGAATCAGAGAGAAAAGCTAAGGGCTAACCCACTTCCAAGATAATAGCATTAATCCAATCCTGGGGCCAGAGCCTTACACTAAGCTCCCTTCAGACATTCTCCCTTGTGTACCACCACAAAGCAAACCATGTTCCCCACGTTCCAACATGAGCTTTAGAGCGAACATTCAAACAACAGCAAGAAGATACCTGTAGTTTTTGTTGTTGCTTTTTGTTTTTTATTTTTTGTTTGTTGTGAGGCTTGAACTCAGAGCCTGGGTGCTGTCACTGAGCTTTTTTGCTTAAGGCAAGTACTCTATCACTGAGCCACCACACCTCTTCTGGTTTTCTGATGCTTAACTGGAAGCAAGAGTCTCATGAACTTTTCTGCCTGGACTGGCTTGAAACTGTGATCCTCAAACCTCAGCCTCCTGAGTAGCTAGGATTACAGGCGTGAGCTACCAGCCTCTAGCTTTGATTTCAGACTTTTAACCTAGACCTGTGAGAAATAAATGTATCTCATTTAAGCCACCCACTCTATGGTATTTTGTTATGGCAATTCTAGCAGATGACCCAGTGGTGAGACTAAAATGGAAAACCATTTTTGGAATTGGGGACTGTTTGCTTGGGTGCTACAGCTGACATGTGTCTCTTCTTGCATGCAGCACCCATGAAAATCTGTGTGTTGTCTATGGAAGGCAGAAGAGAAAGGCTGAAAACAAAACAAAAAGAGCAGCTGGGAAGGAACTGAATCAAACTCAGCTTGAGGGCTGGCCTGGTGCTGGCCCTTCCAGTTACTTGGGCCAAGAAATCTCTTTATTGCTGATTGAGTTTCCACAATCCAAAGGCCCAACAGATAGAATGGTTTATGCTTTGTGTTTACAGACTGAGAAGAAGCTGTCCTTAAGATATTTTAGTAAATAGGTCTCTGTGTTTTATAAGTCTAGGTTCCTCAAGGCAAGTAAGTTTTATTGTCCCCTAAAGGAAGGGAAATGAATCCTTTGTGTTTTGAGGGTTGGAACGAAAACTAGCCTAATTTCAAGCATTGATTTGCAGGGTGAAGTTGCAGGCCTGGCAGAAAGCAATGCTTTAGGAATTCTCTGGAGGCTGAGACTGTGCTTACTTGGAGACACAATCGAAGAGGTGTGGGGTTGCTGAAGGACTGGCCAAGTTATTGCATGAAAAGGATTGAAACATTAGGGTAACTGAGGCTGGGGCCAGTGTGCAGAGTGGCCCATCTAGATAACAGTTCAGTGAGCAAGTTTTTCTGGGTGTGGGTAAGCTGTATAGTGCATAGGGGGCAGGGTGAGTGGGTTTTGTTGCTACACAGATTCCCAGCCAAACACCAAAGTCACTGAATCAGAATCCTTGGTTGCACAACCTAAAGACAAGCATTTCAAGAGGTTATTTGGTGTTGCTTAGGCGAGTACCACTTGAGAATGCATGATGCATAGTGTGAGCAGGTTAAGACAGAGAGTAATTCCCTAGTCAGGTGGCTGAAAACAGGTAGCCAGATAGCCTAGGGTCAAGATTCTATTCCTTCCAGAAATAGCATGCCTCCAGCCATCACTTTGAGTCTATACTCATGAGACATGCTGGTTAAAGATCCTGGGTCAGGACAGATGTTAAAGTAGTTTAGTATCTGGTGTTAGGACCACCTTTCATGGTGACAAGTGACCCTAGTACTTCTCCTAACCCATTAGACTGTCCTGCCACCTTTGATGGTGGGAGACATAGGGAAATGGTATATGGCCCCCACTACCATGAGAGCTCCTCAGAACTGTGGGTGGGGGAGTCATATGGATCATGTGATAGTATCATCACAGAGAGTACCTGGCCATTGTCACATACTCTCATCTCTTGTCACCATGGCAGAGATCTTAACCACCATGTTTTATGCATAAAGCCAGGAGCACAGAGTAATCAAGACATCTCAAAGGTCAGGCAGCAGGGATATGAGAAGCACCCAGTATTCTCTCTGATCCTGAGAGGCCAAGATCAGTGCTCAGGGTCATCCTGGGCTGCAGACACTCAGGTGACCCACCTGCTTCTAGCATTACTTTAATATTTTTTTTAATTGTATAACATTTATTTTTTCCAGTACATTAAACTTTTTTTTAATAAAACTCATGTACAGAGAGGTTACAGTTTCATACGTTAGGCATTGGATACATTTCTTGTACTCTTTGTTACCTTGCCCCTCATACCCCCCTCCCCCCTCCCCCTTTCCCATCCTGAGGTGTTCAGTTCACTTACAAAAAACAGTTTTGCAAGTATTGCTTTTGTTGTTGTTCCTCTTATTTTACCCTTTGTCTCTCAATTTTGGAATTCCCTTTCAATTTCCTAATTCTAATACCAGTATACATTGTTTCCAATATACTCAGATAAGATTACCGAGATAGTGTAGACACAATCACAAGAAGGTGATACAAGAACATCATCAACAGTAGAAACTACAGATACTCATGGGATGTTGAAAGTAGTTACAACTGTGATATAACAATCATTTCCATAAAATGGAGTTCATTTCACTTAGCATCATCTTATGTGATCATAAGGGTATAGCTATTGGGCTCTTGTGATCCTCTGCTGTGACTTGCCTAAACCTGTGCTAATTATTCCCAATAAGGGAGACCATGGAGTCCATGTTTCTTTGGGTCTGGCTCACTTCATTTA
Source organism: Perognathus longimembris pacificus (assembly GCF_023159225.1). NCBI lineage: Eukaryota > Metazoa > Chordata > Mammalia > Rodentia > Heteromyidae > Perognathus > Perognathus longimembris. The sequence goes on along the minus strand of NW_025959388.1, from coordinate 28,816 downwards.
GTATAATTTTTTCCAAGTCCTTCCATTTCCTTACAAATGGGGCAATGTCATTCTTTCTGATAGAGGCATAAAATTCCATTGTGTATATGTACCACATTTTCCTGATCCATTCGTCTACAGAGGGGCATCTGGGTTGGTTCCAGATTCTCGCTATGACAAATTGCGCTGCAATGAACATTGTTGTGCTGGTGGCTTTACTGTGATTTTCTTTGTGGTTTTTTTGGATGAATACCCAAAAGTGGGGTTGCTGGGTCATAGGGGAGTTCTACATTTAGCCTTCTGAGGAATCTCCATACTGCTTGCCAGAGTGGCTGAACCAGTTTACATTCCCACCAACAATGAAGTAGGGTTCCCTTTTGGCCACATCCCCTCCAACACTTGTTATTGTTAGTTTTCTTGATATATGACATTCTTACTGGGGTGAGATGGAATCTCAATGTTGTTTTGATTTGCATTTCTTTTATGGCCAGTGATGTAGAGCACTATTTCATATGTCTCTTGGCCATTCTCATTTCCTCATCAGAGAAGTCTCTTTGTAGGTCTTTAGCCCACTTGATGAGCGGGCTATTAGTTCTTTGCGGTTTTGTTTTGGAGGAAGGTAATTTTTTTAGTTTTGCATATATTTTAGATATGAGGCCTTTGTCCGTTGAATGGCCGGTAAAGATCTTCTTCCAGTCTGTGAGCTTTCTGTTTATCTTGCAAGCTATGTCCTTTGCCTTGCAGAAGCTCTGCAGTTTGATGCAGTCCCATTTGTCCAACCCTTCTTTGATTTGTAGCCTTTCTGGGTCTTTGTTCAGGAAGTTCCGTCCTGTGCCAAGGAGCCCAAGCGTTTCTCCTACTTCTTCCTTTAGTGTTTTCAGGGTGTCTGTTTTGATTTCGAGTTCTTTAATCCATTTGGAATTGATTTTGGTGCAGGGTGATATATAAGGATCTAGTTTTAGTTTGTTGCATGTGTTGAGCCAGTTATTCCAGCACAATTTGTTAAAGAGGCTATCTTTCTTCCAAACTATTGTTTTAGCCCCTTTATCAAAGATTAAGTAGGTATAGTTCTGTGGGTTCATTCCCGGGTCTTCAATTCTGTTCCATTGGTCTTCAGGCCTGTTCCGGTGCCAATACCAAGCTGTTTTTATTACTATAGCTTTATAATACAACTTGAAGTTGGGTATTGTAATTCCTCCAGCACTGTTCTTTCAGCTTAGGATTGTTTTTGCTATTCTAGGTCTTTTATTATTCCATATGAATTTCTGGATTGCTTCCTCTATTTCATCAAAAAATGGTGTTGGGATATTAATGGGTATTGCATTGAATTTGTAGATAGCTTTTGGCAATATTGCCATTTTGATTATATTAATCCTCCCAATCCAGGAGCATGGGAGGTTTTTCAATTTCCTTAGTTCTGACTTAATTTCGTTTTTCAAGGTTTTAAAGTTCTCCTCAAAGAGGTCTTTCACTTCTTTGGTTAAGGTTATTCCTAGGTATTTTATGTTTTGGGGGGCTATTGCAAAGGGAGTTGCGTTCCTGATATCAGCCTCGGTCTTTGGGTCGTTAGCATACAGAAAGGCCGTTGATTTTTTTTTTTTTTTTTTTTTTTTTTTTTTTTTTTTTTTGGCCAGTCCTGGGCCTTGAACTCAGGGCCTGAGTACTGTCCCTGGCTTCTTCCCGCTCAAGGCTAGCACTCTGCCACTTGAGCCACAGCGCCGCTTCTGGCCGTTTTCTGTATATGTGGTGCTGGGGAATCGAACCTAGGGCCTCGTGTATCCGAGGCAGGCACTCTTGCCACTAGGCTATATCCCCAGCCCGTTGATTTTTGAAGGTTTATTTTATATCCTGCAACTTTGCCAAAGTTTTGGATCAGCTCTAGTATCTTGGGGGTAGAGTCTATGGGATTCTTTAGGTATAGGATCATGTCATTTGCGAAGAGAGAGAGTTTAACTTCATCTTTACCTACTTGGATCCCCTTTATATTTTCTTCTTGCCTAATTGCTCTGGCTAGGAATTCTAGTACTATGTTGAAGAGCAGGGGAGAGAGTGGACATCCCTGTCTTGTTCCTGATTTGAAAGGGAATGGCTTTAGTTTTTCACCATTTAGAGTTATAGCATTACTTAAATCTTGAGTGCTATTTTTTTAAACCAGAAAGAGCAATGCAACCCCAACAGTTGGAAAGGAGCCATTAGCAAGAATACAGGCTGGAACTGGAGAACTGGGTCTGTTCTGCTGTCATCCACCTGTTAATCTTGGCTTGTTTCCTGATTTTCTGTGAGCCTCTTTCCTCATCTGGTTGATTCATGGAGGGATTCATTCATGCAAGCATTATCATCTAGGACTTCTAACTTTACTGTTGGTGTTTGCTTGCCAGTATAAGCATTTGTAATATAAGATCAGCTTGGAAAGGCCTTAATGTAATTGTCATACACTTTCATCTTGATGGCTCTTAGATCTTTTTGTCTAAGAGCATTTATCTCATTTGGTAAGCACTGCTTATATTTACCATCTCAGTGAAATTAAAGTCTACACTCACCATTTAGTTCGTGGATATATTAAATCAGGTGCTTATTGTACAAAGGGACTAGCCAATAAATTTCTTCTTGTAGTAGTGGAATTGTAATTCAGAGCTTTGTATCAGTTAGGCAGGTGCATTAGCAACTAAGCCACACCCCTAGCCTGCCTTCTCATAGTTTTGCTTAGTTTGAGAGACCCCTTCAAGAGAATAGAAGTTTACAGTTGTGATTGGGATTTTGTGAAGAAATTCTGTACTTTTTTTTTTAAGGAAAGAGATACACACAGAGATGTATTTTACTCCAAGATAATTTTCTTCTCTTCCTGTTGGAGTTGATATAGCAGCTAACAGAAAAGATGTACTACCTAAGAATACTCACTCAATGTAAGTATTTATATGTAAGTATTTATAATTTCCAAAACGCCAATTATTTCTCCTTATGTGGACTAGCTTTTATTCATGGCTTGCAGTCCTGTGAAAGAAACATCTTGTCATCCTCAAACTGGACCACTCTAGTGATTTCCATAACAATTGGTTTAAAGAAATTTTAGTTCATTACTCTATTTTTATGGCTAATTTACCTGCATTCTAAGATATACACTTACAAGGAAAGCAAATTAAAGGTATGGGAAACACTGGGAATGAGTTATTATGACAAAGGATTGTTTGGAACACATCGAATGGCACCAGTAACTGTTGTTTCTAGGCAGGGGAACTTAAAGCTGGGAAACTCTCCTCATCCTTACTCCTAAAGAATAAAAATTGCGGGCTGGGGATATGGCCTAGTGGCAAGAGAGCTTGGGTCCTATAAATGAGGCCCTGGGTCCGATTCCCCAGCACCACATATACAGAAAACGGCCAGAAGTGGCGCTGTGGCTCAAGTGGCAGAGTGCTAGCCTTGAGCAAAAGGAAGCCAGGGATAGTGCTCAGGCCCTGAGTCCAAGAACCAGGACTGGCCAAAAAAAAAGAATAACAATTGCATTCCCTAAGAAAAAACATGACATTTCTAACGAAATCCCATACATGTGCACCAGTGATGGGGTAAGCAGAAAAGAGACAGGTTCAGCTTCCTTCATTTCACGTGACTATAGAGGCTGGGGTCTACTGATGAGTAGATTGTTCTGTGTAGCTCCCAGCTCTCTTCCCCTGGCATCTGGCACAGACACAATCTTGGAATGGGAGAAGAATAATGGCTAGATCTTCCCTTGGCCTGTCCATACTTTCCTAGGGGAAGTGCCTGTGGAGGCTCAGGGTAGGTCCTTCTTCCCCTGCTCTCCCTGGCAGCTGTCCTTACACGCTAGGGTGTCTCAGAAGGACTTGAGTTGCAGAGATTGTCACAATGCTGAGTTTAGCTCCTATTTTCAGATGTTCTGATTCAGTAGATTTCTGGGAATGAACAAAACAGAATCCAAACCTGTATGTCAACCAGATGTAGAGGCGCGCGCGCGTGCATGTGTGTGTGTGTATGTGTGGTAAGTTTAATGTGTAGATAAGAAAATATTTAGAGTACTTCCCTAAGAGTTTATGGAGACTCCTATCTAAAGACCACACTTGTGGGAGGAGGGTCCTACACACAACTTCAACTGTATCACAAATCAACACTGGAAGATGTGTCCATAACTGCAAATGCATATTAGAAACCTTTTTCATTGGTGAAATGAGTTCCAAGGCAGATGGGTTGGAACTATCATACAAGCAGCCCATCCTGCATAAGCTCATAGACAAGCTTTAGGCTTAGGCTCAGCCATAACACCTGCTAATTCAGATGCACATCTTTGAGGTTCTTTGCACACAGAATAGAGATGATCCTGGAGTCCTGATTAATCTGTACTAACAGCGGGCATCTGCGAGCCAGCTCCATATCATTATCATGCTGGCCAAAGAATGTACAAAATTATCTACTTTGGTAGCTGTGGTTGCCTGCACAATTTGCTGTAGATTCATTACTTGTAAATAAAGAGTGCTATAGTCTTTACAGTGGAGAGAATTCCCCCTCCTCCAAAACCAACAGGTGAGATGGGGGCTGCAGAAAAGGGAGAACAGTGGATAATGGAAGTGAGGTCAACTGATGAGAAAGAGGCAGAAAACAAGGACTGTGCTTTAAAAAGAGGTAAGAAGGGAGAGAAATAGGAATAAAAATTGCATTCTGTGTTAATTGAAAAGAACCCAGACACCTTTCTTATAATTCTTTCTTGCAAAATAAAATCTAGTTGGTGAACTTCCCTAGAGAATAAGCATTTCTGGTTAGGGTATTTTAAATGCTAAAGACCTGCTCATGTGCATATTAAACCTAATGGAAAGACATCTTGCAGGAATTCAGGTCAAAATGCACCAGTTCTTAGGAAATTCTTTTTTTGTATATGCCCCCCAAGCACAGGCAACAAAAGCTAAAGTACACACATTGGATTGCCTCAAACTAAAAAGCTTCCATGTAGTAAAAGAACCATCAACAAAGGATTGAGAGAACTCTTAGAGTCAGAGAACATATTTGCAAGCCATGTATTCAGTAGGTTAATATCAAAAATGCATAATGATCGCAATACCATAATTCCCCATTTTAAAACTGGACAAAGGATATATATATATATATATATATATATATATATATATATATATATGTATATTCCTCAAAAACAGCATGTAACTGTTTAGCCTCACTAATTACCAAGAAAATGCAAGCTAAGCTGACAAGTTAAGATGTCATCTTACTCTAGTCTCCTTTCCCTATGTTTTTATCCTGAATTCAACCATTTCTCACTACTTTCACCTCTACTGATGAAATTCAAGACAAAATACTATCATCTCTTACATGCTGCATTTCTGCAATAACCCCACTCCTTAATCTCCTCTCTTTTACTGTATATTCTAAACACAGTAGCACAATAGCTGGAATTGAATAGTAAGGTGACACCTTCATAGAATAAATCACATGAGCCCATGCCTTTGAAAAGACTTCATTGCCTTAAAACTTTTCTTTAAATATTGGCATAATTTTCTGGGTGCCTGTGGCTCCTGCCTAGAATCCTAGCTACTCCGGAGGCTTAGATCTGAGGATTGCTGTTTGAAGTTAGACCTGGCAGGAAAGCCTGTGAAACTCTTATCTCCAATTAACTATCAAAAAAGCTGGAGCTGTGACTCAAGTGATAGAGAGCTAGCCATGAGGACAAAAGCTTAGGGACAATACCCAGGCCCTGAGTTCAAGCCCCAGGACCAGCACCAAAAACAAAATTGGCATAGTTTCAGGTTTACAGAAAAGTTGTGAAGATACTATATTGTTCCTACTGTCTTTCACCTAGCTTCCTCTAATGTTAATGCCCTATAAAACTAAAGTTGTTTCATATTTCTATAACAAAATACCTGAGGCTGGGTACCTTGTAAGTAGGGAGACTGATTTGACTCATGATTATGGTAGCTGAATGGTACAAACAGCATGGGGGTGCTGCAGAGGTCTCTCTTGACAACACAGGGAAAATGTGGGAAAGGGATAGCAGTTTGCAGAAGAAACCAAGTGTGTGTATGGCACCTTTTATATCAAGATGCTTTGATGAGAACTGACACACTTCTAAAAGTTCCTATACTTTAATCTCATATAATATGTATTCACATGCATAAAATGTATAATGATCATATAAGGGAAATTAGAATCATTTCCCTGGGTTACAAACCTTCAAGCTCCTCTCTTCTGATTATTTTGAAGTCTATAACATTGTTGTAGATCATGGTCACCCCTGTGCTATAGAATTGTAGGACTTATTCTTCCTAATCAACTGGACAACCCAGGTTCCATTTGGTTGGCTATCACACAAATAAAAAAAGTAGAGTACATTCTATTGCACACCTAATCAATACTAATGAAAACTGTCACGATCATGAGAAGCCTAAATTAACCCATGAGCCATTCATCCAGCCAGCCAACCCAACCAACAAGCAAGCCAACACTCAAACAGCCAGCCAATCAACCAACAAACCAAAGACTGAGGAACTGACTGGAGAGGCTCAAGAGATGTGAAGACTAAATGTTCTGGTTTGGGTCTAGAGCAGAAAATGGATGTTAGGGAAAGCATTTGTAATATCCTAATAAGAGCTATGTTGAGTTCTTAACTTTGATGAATTGCTATTATTACTATTATGGTTTGTATATGGTTTGTCCCCCAATGGTTCATGTGTTCATCACCTTCCTGTTGCTGGGACAAAATATCTGGCATAAGCCAACTTAAAGGAGGACTTTGGCTCATAGTTTCAGAGGCTCAATCCATGTTTAGTTGGTTACATGGTGACTGGGTGACCTGTCTTTGTTGTGTCTGGGCTATGGTTAGGTAGTACACCCTGGCCCAGAGCATGATGGTAAGAGAGCAAAACTGCTCACCTCAGGGTGGTCAGGAAGCAGAAAGTGAGAGCTTTTTTTTCCCCTTAGTGCTCTACCACTTATGATACAGCTCCATTTCAGCTTTTTAGTGGTTAATTGGAGATAAGAATCTCATGGACTTTTCTATTTGGTCTAGTTTTGAACTGCAATCTTCAGATATCAGCCTCCTGAGTAGCTAGGATTATAGATATGAAGCACTGATGATGCCTGAGAGTCTTATTTTTAAAAGCTTGATAATCTCCCCGCTCTTTTCTCTGTCTGTATGAATCATAGTTTTTAAATGCATTTGTCCCCTGATGGATATTAAGCTGCTTCCATTGTTCAACTGCTATGAATGATGGTGCAGCAGACACAGGAGCACAGCTATCTCTACTGATTTCCTATCTTCTGTTTTAGTACCAAGAAGATTACAGCGACATAGGAGGATAATGTTACTTTTTTTTCATAGTCTCCATACTGTTTTCTACAATGGTGGTACTATTCACATTCCCACCAACAGTGTGTGAAGTTCCATTTTCCCTGCATGCCAACATTTGTTATCTTTTGTTTTGATAACAACCATGCCAGTCATGCTAGTCCAACTGCCTTGTGGTGATATCTCATTGTGCTTTATAATTTTTATTTTCCTGATGATTGTTGAGGCTGATTAGTTGTGTGTATACCTGTTGGTCATTTAGATATTTTATTTTGAGAAATGTCTATTCAGTTCTTTTGCCTATTTTGAAGTTAGGTTTTTATTTGCTTTTTGTTTAGCCCCTCTTAAACCTTGAGTGTTAACCTTTCATAAACATATAATTTACAAATAGTTTCTCCCACTCAGAGGGTATCCCCTTACTTTGCCAATTGTTTCCATTACTGGGCAGAAGTTTTCTATTTCAATGTAGTTCCTACTTAATTATTTTGCTTTTGTTGCTTGACTTTTGGTGTGATATCATTAAAATAAATCCATTGCCTAGGATAATTTCTTTTTTTTAATTCAAATTTTTATTATCAAACTGATGTACAGAGAGGTTACATTTTCATACTTTAGGCATTGGATACATGTCTTGTACTGTTTGTTACCTTGTCCCTCATACCGCGCTTCTTCCCCCCCTTTCCCTTCCCCCCCCCCCCCCGGAGGTGTTCAGTTCACTTACTCCAAACAGTTTTGCAAGTATTGCTTTTGTAGTTGTTTCTCTTTTTTTACCCTGTGTCTCTTAAATTTGGTATTCCCTTTGAATTTCCTGCTTCCAATACCAGTAAACACAGTTTCCAATATACTAAGATAAGATTACAGAGATAGTGTAGGTACAACCACAGGAAAGTGATACAAGAACATCATCAATAATAGAAGCTACAGATACACATAGGACGTTGAAAGTAGTTACAACTGTGATATAACAATTGTTTTCATAACATGGAGTTCATTTCACTTAGCATCATCTTATGTGTTCATAAGGGTATAGCTATTGGGCCTTGTGATGCTCTGCTATGACTTGCCTAAACCTGTACTAATTATTCCCAATAAGGGAGGCCATAGAGTCAATGTTTTTTTGGGTCTGGCTCATTTCACTTAGTATAACTTTTTCCAAGTCCTTCCATTTCCTTACAAATGTAACAATGTCATTCTTTCTGATAGAGGCATAAAATTCCATTGTGTATATATACCACATTTTCCTGATCCATTCGTCTACTGAGGGGCATCTGGGTTGGTTCCAGATTCTCGCTATGACAAATTGCACTGCGATGAACATTGTTGTGCTGGTGTCATTACTGTGATTTTGTTTGTGGTCTTTTGGATAGATACCCAAAAGTGGGGCTGCTGGGTCATAGGGGAGTTCTATATTGAGCCTTGTGAGGAATATCCATACTGCTTGCCAGAGTGGCTGAATCAGTTTACATTCCCACCAACAATGAAGTAGTGTTCCCTTTTGGCCACATCCCCTCCAACAATTGTTATTATTAGTTTTCTTCATATATGACATTCTTACTGGGGTGAGATGGAATCTCAATGTTGTTTTGATTTGCATTTCCTTTATGGCCAGTGATGTAGAGCATTTTTCATATGTCTATTGGCCATTCTCATTTCCTCATCAGAGAAGTTTCTTTGTAAGTCTTTAGCCCACTTGATGAGGGGGCTATTGGTTCTTTGTGGTTTTGTTTTGGAGGAAGGTAATTTTTTTAGTTCTGCATATATTTTAGAGATGAGGCCTTTGTCTGTTGAAGGTCTGGTAAAGATCTTCTCCCAGTCTGTGGGCTTTCTGTTTATCTTGCGAGCTATGTCCTTTGCCGTGCAGAAGCTCTGCAGTTTGATGCAGTCCCATTTGTCCAACCTTTCTTTGATTTGTAGCTTTTCTGGGTCTTTGTTAAGGAAGTTCCGTCCTGCGCCAAGGAGGCTTTAGGTTTTCACCATTTAGAGTTATGCTTGCTGTTGGTTTGTCATAAACTGCCTTGATTTTATTCAGGAATGTTCCCTGGAATCCCAGTTTTTCCAGGGCTTTTAGCATAAATGGGTGTTGGATTTTGCTAACGCTTTTTCCGCATCCAGCGATAAAACTATGTGGTTCTTTACCTTGCTCCGGTTGATGTTGTGGATTACATTAATTGACTTGTGTACATTAAACCAACTTTGCATGCCTGGGATGAATCTAGTTTGATCGTGGTGTATGATTTTTTTTGATGACCTGTTGAAGTCGATTGGCCAGAATTTTGTTGAGAATTTTTGCATCTATGTTCATCAGGGAGATTGGTCTGTAGTCCTCTTTCCGTGATGAGTCTCTGCCTAGTTTTGGGATGAGGGTTATACTGGCTTCATAAAATGAGTCTGGTAGTGAGCGTTCTCTTTCAATTTCATTGAAGAGTTTGAGAAATATTGGAGTGAGTTCTGTTTTGAAGGCCTTGTAGAATTCTGCGGTGAATCCGTCTGGACCTGGGCTTTTCTTGGATGGGAGATCATTTATTGCCGTTTCTATTTCAATACTGGATATGGGTCTGTTTAGAAGGTTTAAATCTCCATGGTGGAGTTTGGGGGTATCAATTTTTTCTAGGAAATCATCCATTTCTTCCAAGTTCTCGAATTTGTTGGCATAAAGGTTTGCAAAATAGTCCCTTATTATTTTCTGAATTTCGGTTATTTCTGTAGTGATGTTACCTGTTTCATCTCTTATCTTGTTTATTTGAGTGTGCTGCCTTTGTTTTTTGGTCAGGTTTGCCAGGGGTCTGTCTATCTTGTTGATTTTTTCAAAGAACCAACTCTTTGTTTTGTTGATTCTTTCGATGGTTTTTTTCGTCTCTAATTGATTTAATTCTGATTTGATTTTAATTATTTGCTTCCGTCTATTGACTTGGGGTTTGGCTTGCTGTTCTCTCTCCAGAAAATTAAGGTGCTTCCTTAAGTTACTGAGTGGCGGTTTCTCCAGTTTGTTGATGTATGTACTCAGAGATATAAATTTTCCTCTGAGTACTGCCTTTGCTGTGTCCCAAAGGAGTTGGTACTTTGTGTCCTCAACTTGGTTGAAGTCCATAAACATTTGAATTTCCGTTTTAATTTCTTCAATGATCCACTGATGGTTCAGCAGTGTGTTCTTTAGTCTCCATGAATTGTGGGATTTTCTGTGGTGGCTGAATGAGTTGAGCTATAATTTTATTCCATTGTGGTCTGAAAGAATGCAGGGAATGATTTTGATACTTCTGAATTTGTACAGATTTTCTTTGTGCCCTAAGATGTGATCTATTTTGGAGAATGTTCCATGTGCTGCCGAAAAGAATGTGTATTCTGTCCTTGCTGGGTGGAATATTCTGTAGATGTCGATTAAGTCTAGTTGGTCTATGCAATTGTTTATTTCTGTGGTTTCTTTGTTCACTTTTTGGCGTGTTGATCTGTCCAGAGGTGATAGTGGAGTGATAAAGTCCCCCACTATCAATGTGTTTGGGTCTATGAATGTTTTTAGAGCCAGTAGTGTTTGTTTGATGAAGTTGGGTGCTCCTGCATTTGGTGTGTAGATATTTAGGATGGTTATTTCTTCCTGTTGGAGAGATCCTTTTACTAGTATGTAGTAACCTTCTTACCTTTTTTAATTTGAAGTCAATTTTGTCTGATACTAGGATTGCAACTCCAGCCTGCTTATGGGGGCCATTTGCTTGATAGATTTGTTTCCAGCCTTTCACTTTTAGAAGATGTTTACTTTTGCTGGATAGATGTGTCTCTTGGAGGCAGCAGAAAGATGGATCTTGATTTTTGATCCAAGTTATGAGCCTATGTCGTTTGATTGGAGAATTAAGTCCATTAATGTTGACAGATAGGATTGAGAGATGATCGTTTGTTCCTTTCATTATCACTATCTTGTTTAAAGCAGTGTCTCCCCATTTCTTGATCTAGTGTTTACTAATTAGGGTTCATTTCTCTGTCTGTACTGGAATCTTGATTATTTTCCCAGTATAGTACATCTTTAAGGATTTTGTGTAAAGCTGGTTTGGTGGAGATATATTATTTCAGTTTTTCCTTATTGTGGAAGACTTTTATTTGACCTTCGGCTATGAAGGAGAGTTTGGCTGGGTACAGAATTCTTGGTTGGTATTAATTTTTATTTAGAGTTTGGTATACTTCATTCCAGGCTCTCCTTGCTTTCATGGTCTCTGCTGAGAAGTCTGGGGTAATTCTGATTGCTTTTCCTTTATATGTGATTGTTTTCTTTGCCCTAACAGCTTTGAGTATTTTTTCCTTGCACTCTGCTGAAGCTGTTTTGATCACAGTGTGTCGGTGGGAAGTCCTATTCTGGTCTGGTCGATTTGGGGTTCTAAATGCTTCTTGTATCTGTATAGGCCTTTCCTTCTGGATGTTTGGGAAGTTCTCAGCTAATATTCTATTAATTAGGTTGCCAATCCCATTAACCTCTTTCTCCAAGTTTTCCTCAATACCTATTATCCTTAAATTGGGCTTCCTAATCGTGTCTTGAATCTCCTGTAGCGATCTGTTTTGTTGCTTGGACTGGATTTGTATTGATTTTTGATCTTTCTCCATAGAATCTAAGGAATCTTCAGCTCCTGAGATTCGATCCTCTGCTTCAGTTAGTCAGGACTGTAGGCTACATACTTGATTTTGAATCTCTTTTCTTTCTGACTGGTCTTTCCTGATGATTTCCATGTCATTTCTTAGGTCCTGTATGGACTTCTTTACTTCATTAACTTCATTACTTTGGTTTTGAGTGTTGTCTCTCAAATCTTTAAGCTGGGTAGCTATCTTTTCATTTGACTCTTGAAGCTCATTTATCTTTCTATTTGTGGATGCCATGAAATTCTCCATTAATGTTTGCTTAACCTCCTCACGCTCTAACATAATTGACTGAAGAGATTCAAACTTTTCATTTATCATGTTTATCAGTAGTCTTTGTAGAGCATTTTAGGGGTTTTCTTCTATGTTTTTGATTGACTGCTCTGCTTCCTGCTTGTTTTGAGTGGGGGATAAGACTTCATTATTTGCCATCTTTCTTGTGTTTCTTCTGCCCATTTGAATTGGGAATGCCAGTCTACCAGCACCTGTGAGCACCGTTTAAGACCCAACGCAGCCCTTACCAAGCACTGTTGTATAAATCTTACAATTTCACAATTATATACAGATAACTTGTATACCTGTCTATAAAGTTAGATTTGGTGTTCCTAAAGAACACAATTTCAATATAACAACCGATCCTGGGCCCTGTATTCAGTAGGTACTTATTTACTGTTAGAACCCTATATGCAATTCTTGTTTATATATTAAGTTCTTTTAGGACTGGCTTTCTCTACGAACCCCTTTGATTCACTCGTATTAAGCTGGGATACCCTCTATCCAATAACCAGGAGTCAATGGAACCTGGAGGTCCAGGCAGTAAGTCAGGAGGGTAAGTTGGATGTAGTAAAGAGAATAGAGTAAAATGTATTGGGGGGTGGTGGTGGTGATTTTGGTTTAGTTTCAGTGACGTGGAAATGTGGAGAAGAGTAGAATCAGTAGAAAGAACAAGGTTAAAATGACAGACACAGTAGAGTTAGCAGAAAAGAGTGGAGGTGTTATTCATAGGATAGTAATTTTTAAACGAAGAGGACGCAAAGAGAGAAATAAAGTAAAAATACTGAAAGATAGACACACAAAACAGAGAAAAATTATTTAAAAAGGAAGAAAAAGCAAATAAAAAGGAAAATAACAGAAAAGGAACAACCCAAACAAATAAACAAACACAAAAAAAAACTTGATAAAACAAACCGGTAAAAATGGAAAACAAACAAACAAATAAAAAACAAACAAACAAAAAAACAACCAATGATGTTTCAGATGTGAAAAAATTAAAAAGAGAATTTAAAAAAAAGTTTTAAAAAACTGTTTGAAAAGAAAAAGAAAAAAAAAAAAAGGAGTCCTCCTTGTTTGGGTGGTTTCTCCCCAGTCTCTGGTTTCCCTGCAATGGACTGCAGTCTATTTTCCTGATTGGCTGGTTTGACTTGATTTCAGTTGGCAAGGGTTGGATCTGTTCTGACCCTTCTTCCCTGTTGGTGCAATCGTGGGTCTCTGAGGTTCGCACAGCTTGCAGGCAGGCCTTGGGCGTCCTCTGTCGATGGGGACGTGAGCAGTCTCAGGAACTGTGGTTCCTCTGTCTGCTGTGGGGCCGCTGCATTTGATGCCTGGACTTGACTAGGCTGTGAACTCAGCAGGGCGGGGCGCCTCTGGCCTGTTTTGCTCAGCTGAGAGTTGCTTGCCTGAGGGAGGCGGCCTCCTTGGCATAGGTGGGTATGGATTGCAGCTCTGTTTTGGGCTGGGAATTAGCTTCCTCTGTGACGGGACCGTTTAGCTGTCCCAGGAACTGTTTGTTCCTCCCTCTGGTGTTTCCATGCCCCCGGTAGCTGCTCGCAGCTTTTGCTTTAAGTTTAGAAATTCCGGCAGGCAGGGCTGGGCACCTCTGGCTACGTGCGGCCCAGGACTCGCCTCCCGCCAGGGCAGGGGGCATTTTTCTGGGCGTAGCTGGTTCTCACTGATTTTGCCTCTCCTGCCCTTTTCAAAGATGGCTTTTTTGACCTCACTTTCCCCAGGCCCACTTCAGTTCCAGTCTGGTCTGACCCTATGCCAGTGGCAAAGATGGTGCTTTGCTCTGGCGGTGGGGACAGGGATGCCTTCCAGAAGCTGGTCTGTGGGCACAAGTGAGAATAACTTTTGTGGGGTACTCACGCTGTCTCTGCGATGTCAGGTCGTCTGTGCTCAGCTGCCGTCTGGAGTATTTCTCACTTTAGCTGCGCGGAGTGCGGGGGTGTTGTGCCGGGCACTGCACCAGTGCCTGCACTGGCACGGCGGCGGGACGCCGTCCGGAGCTTAAATCTGTGTTTTCAGACCAGCAAAGTCGATTTTTCCTTCCTGTTCAGAATCCCTGTACTGTTACAACTTACTTAGGCTGTCTTTCTAGGAGTAACAGTTTCTATGGGGTGAGAAAACTACGATATCCGAGGGAGCTCCGCAAGCGCTCTGCTTCTCCTCCGCTGTCTTCCTCGGGAACCCCCTGCCTAGGATAATTTCAAGAAACATTCCCTTTATAACTTCCTCTGGGAGTTTTATGGTTTCATGTCTTATAATTATAGTTTTCATTAATTTGAATTGATACTTGTGTATGCTAAAAGAAAGGAGTAATCTTTAGCACATGTATAGCCAATTTTCCATTTATTTATTTTGTTTTTCAAAAATTGTTATTATAAAGGTGATATACAGAGGGGTTATAGTTACCTAAGTCAGGTAATAAGTACATTTCCTTTTGGCTAATATCACCCCTTTCCTCAGTCTCTCCCAGTTTTTCCCTCCTGTCCCCACTCACAGGTTGTATAGCTCATGTTCAATACAGTATCCAGTAAGAACCACTGCTGCATTTGTTCACGTTTTATCCCTCCATTTCTATAATTTTTCCATTTATTAAAATTTTATTTTTTCTTCATTGTGTTTTTTGATGTTCAAGTCAAAAGATAGTTGGATAGCTATTGCTAGGTTTATATCTGTATTTCCCATTCTATTCCATTAGTTTGTGTGTCAGTCTTTATGCTGGTAACACACTGTTTGATGACTATAGCTTACAAAATCAACATACAGAAGTCAGGCCCAGTTCTTTACACCAATGATGTGATCTGGCTAAGAAACAAGTTAATAAATCAATATAATTTGTGAGCATACAAAATTAACATACTTCGGAATAAACTTAATCCAGGGAGTAAAAGATCTACCTAGACACTGAAAATGATAAGATATCTTTTGTCCATAGTTAATATGGAATGGAAATATATCTTGTGTCTGTGGTTTGGAAGAATTAATTATCATTAGTTCTCTACATTACCCAAAGGGTCCCACAAGCTCAGTGTCATTGCCACCAAAATTCCAATGGCATTTTTTTCATAGAAACAGAAAATGAAAATTCTAAAATTCATCTAGATCACAGAAGACCATAAATAGTAATGTAATCTTGAGAGAGGAAAAAAACCTGAAGCCTTATACTTCCTGATTTCATATTATACTGCGGATTTCATTTTTTTTAATGTTCTTGAAGAATACCAATGAAGAATTAGCAAACAAGACTCAGAAGAGAGCTGAGTTGCGCTCTGGTTCTTAAATACCCACAAAAAGATATACAGAAATTAAAACATGGTTGTTTTTAAGAAGAAATTGTTGTCATGCTATATGTGGGAGTGTTAAGCATTAGATTTTCAAGTTCTTGGGGGACCTGTGGTCATATATTTCAGAGTTTTTGATAGAGTTTGTAACTGACACATTTGACTCAACAAAGGGTCTTTTATTGGCTCTTCAATAAAGGATTCTTCTTGTGGAAGCATATTCTTGTCCTACTGTGGTTTGAATCAACCCTTTTAAAATTGACTCTGATGAATTGTGGGAATCCCAGAAATTGCAAGAGGGAGGTAGGAGTAGATGTTTCTGGCAAAGAACCTGTTTAACCCTTAGGTCACACACGCAGGCATCTGTCTATTCTGTGTCCCTTCTGGAAGTCAGTGCTGGTTTCCTAGAAGGTACCTAAATGAAGCAAGTTGGTCCACACAACTACTGTAAACAGCATTTGTGGTTCTTTGGGGCTTTTTGCAGCTTTTTAGAAAGTTTGTTACTGATGATGTGAACTTTTGCAGATGTGTATTGGTTGGACATGAACATATGCTTGCATCTTGATATTAAGTTCCAGGACTTTGTAAACATGCATTCCACATTGACATAGCATGACTTCTGACTTGCAAACATCGCCATTCTGGCAGCAAGACAAAAACACATCTGCTCATAGATACACAGCTTTTAAAGCCATAGATCCCATGCTAACGTTGGAAAGAGGAAGTCTCCTGCTTCAGAGCATTGCCAGCGTGGTTGCTGTGGACCCCTCCTGAGACCGAGGAGAGAATGGGATTAACTACTAAAGATGTTCCCCCTTTTGAGAAGAAAGCATCCTGCAAGATGGCTCACACATCCTTGGTTCAGTAGTAGAACCCCAGGTCTCAGCACTGGAAATGTAGACTTAGGGGCTCTGAAGAGGACTCATAATCTTTATTAGTAGGTTTCAATAAGTATTTCCAACTCCCTACACCACGTGATAGAGATGTTGTGATCTTCTAGCCATCTTTTTTTTTCTTTATTTCTTTTTTGTGCTTTTTTTTTAACCTGTGGATTGAACTCAGGGTCTTGTACATCAAGTACTCTACCACTTGAATCATGTGCCCAGCTCTTTTGTCTGTTTTGTTTTTGTTGTTGTTGCTGAGATAGGGTGTCATTGATTTCCTGGCTATCTGGCCTCAAACCTACAGTCTTCCTGCCTCTGCCTCCTCAACAGCTAGAATTAGGTGTGTGTTACCACAGGCAGCTTCAAAATCTTGGAGAAGATCCTTTTCTAGTGTACCTATCAGAACAAAAGGAAAAATGGAGCTGAAATCTTTTCTTCTTTTACTTCCCAAACAGAAAGAATACAGTTCTTATTCTTAGCTCTCAGGAAAAGAAAAAGTCTGCATAAAATGGTGAAGGAAAAAAAAGTAGGGGTTTGAGGAAAAGTAGCAATAGCTGTCAAATTTCAAAAAACACAGTCCTGGGAATGGGTCATTATCTACCCAAATCCATTGTGTTGAGATGCTTGAAAGGCATTGTCTCCAATACCATTTTTCTAACTTCGTCTTTCAATGCAGTTATTAAACACTCAATTTCCAACTCATTTCTGCTCTTCTGTTCAATTTGTCACCTGAATCAAGAGCTATATGAAAATCAATTTTGTCCCACTCTTTTCTGCATCTCCTCACCTGGTAATGAAGTAATCAAAAGATTCAGGATTTTACCTTCAAGCATATTTCATTTTATATTTTAGATGAGTTTCAGGAAACTGCCTTGTATGCAGCATGACCTTAATAAATAATGGTTGGGTGGATGAGTGAACAGTTGGGCTGAATCTGATTATTGCATATATGCACAAGTTGTTGGATACAGGTCAAATCCTATTTGCAGCAGAGTGATTCTTAAAGGAAACTTAGGGTGGATGAATGCTTTTGAAAAGTGACGGGTTTTTGTTGCTGTTTGTTTGGTTCAGGAGAACTATTATTTCTTAATGTGTCCTCTTAAACCTCTCATTTTAAAATCATTTTAAATTATAAAATAAATTGCATTCTTGGATCACAGAGTTCCCTCACACCTTACATTCAGGTATTTATGTTTCTGAACTCATGTGAGAAGAAGTTGCAAATGGACACTTTTCCTTTGCTGTGACAATATACCTGACACAAACAACTTAAAAAGAGGAAAGGTTTACTTTGGCTCATGGTTTTAGAGGTTCCATTCCATAGTTTCTTGGCCCATGCTTTGTATATCATGGTGGGGATACACAGAGGACTGACCACTCAAGGAAGCTGGAAGGAGAGAGGGAGGGGAAAAAAGAGAGAAAGAGAGGAGGAGGAGGAGGAGGAAGGAAGAGAGAAGGAGACAAGGAGAGACAAAAAAAAGGAGGGAGAGAAATAAAAAGAGTTAGGGAGAAAATGAGGACGGGGTTCCTAATATCCTTTCAAGGACACACTTCCAATGACCTAACCTCCTCCCACTAGGCCCCACCTTCTAAAGGGTCACTACTCCCACCGACCCCCCCCCCCCCCGTGCCAGAGGCTAGAGATGAATCTTTACACACATGGGCCCTTAGGAGATATTCCAGGTCCAAACTAGAGTACCTCTTTACTCTTTCCTACTTCCATGTATACTTGCTAAACACAGAAAGTTCTTTGGGTAACTAGAATGCAGCCTGCATGTTAAGAAGATAACATCAGGGCTGGGGATATAGCCTAGTGGCAAGAGTGCCTGCCTCGGATACACGAGGCCCTAGGTTCGATTCCCCAGCACCACATATACAGAAAACGGCCAGAAGCGGCGCTGTGGCTCAAGTGGCAGAGTGCTAGCCTTGAGCAAAAGGAAGCCAGGGACAGTGCTCAGGCCCTGAGTCCAAGGCCCAGGACTGGCCAAAAAAAAAAAAAAAAAAAAAAAGAAGATAACATCAGGGGCTGGGGATATAGCCTAGTGGCAAGAGTGCCTGCCTCAGATACATGAGGCCCTAGTTCGATTCCCCAGCACGACATATACAGAAAACTGCCAGAAGCCGCGCTGTGGCTCAAGTGGCAGAGTGCTAGCCTTGAGCAAGAAGTAGCCAGGGACAGTGCTCAGGCCCTGAGGTCAAGGCCCAGGACTGGCAAAAAAAAAAAAAAAAGATAACATCAACCTAATTGGGTTCCCTGGTATCTATAGGATTTTTTGAAATGGCATGGTGGTGCCTGCCATTCCTGTCATTTACTGATGATCTTATATCCCATTCAAGATCACCTGCTGCATTGAGTTGTCTCTTTCAACCCAGAGCCATCTTCCATAGTCTGGACATTTTCAAAGAATACAGGCCAGTCACTTGAGTTTCTCTCTGTTGGCATCTGTCTGATGTTTCCTCATGACTTCTGTACTCATGCATTCTAAGCACTGACAAAGAAGATTTCAGCCTGTGGAACCACATGCATGGAGAGTCCATTTCCTTAAAGGCATAGACATTTAGGTAAACACAAACCTCCCTCAACCCCAATGACATAATACAATTCAAGAATAAATTTAGGATTTATTTATTTTTTTAAATTACATTTTTATTAAATAGCTGCTGTTAGGGCTGACCTGAAAACTGGAGTAACTAAATGGAAGTTTTAGTGTTAAAATTATAACAGCTTCTAAACTCTGGTGATGACTCCATGCTAGAGGGCTGCACCCCCACCCGTGAGACTAGTTTCTTGTAGTTTGACATTTAAAAATGTAGGGAGCACTTGTTCACCTCTATACCTGGGTAACAATCATGGTAACGGACAGTGAAAAATGATCATAGTCATAGACTATAGAAATAACCATAATAGCAATAGAAATGCCATGGTAACTGTTGGGTTAGTTTACTTATGATTGAGTACTGGATTGTTTTAGCCCGCTCAAGCTTGCTTAGTGGTAATGGGGAAACATGGTAGCAATTGTTAAAATAAAGTTGGTACTAGGTCAGCGTGACCACAAGATTCTGCTTCTGTAAATGGCTTGCTTAACCCATTTGTGACTTGCTCTACCCCCTTCATTAACCCCCTGCATCAGTGCTTCATGACCACTTGTTGTCAATTCCTGATATTGAGGCCAGTTCCTGATATCAAAGCCAAAATGGATAACTGAAAGGGTAGATAGCCAATAGAAATAGGACAAGACTCGCTTGCTAAATGCCATCCAATCAAGTATCTGCAAGTTGGAAATACCCTGCCCCTGTTGTAATCACAATAAAAACCGTGCCTATCTGAGAGTCGGGACTCTTAATCCAGATCCACTGTGTCAGTGAGGGTTGGGAGTCCAGGCTCGAGCATGCAATACTCTCCTGCGTTTGCAGGAGTATTGGCTCCTTGGTGGTCTTTGGGGACCAGAAATCTAGGCATAACACTGCAACAAAGGGTTTCCATTCAACATGTCAATTAATGCTTACAATGTATCTTGGTTAGTGTCACCCCTTCCATTAATCTCCCTCCTCTTCCTCCCCACTGGTCCTCTCAAGTTACATATTAATCAGATGGCTATCATCCAGCACCAACCATCTTGTCCTGTCTCCACCCACAGCTTTCGAAATTTTTTTTTGCCAGTCCTGGGCCTCGAACTCAGGGCCTGAGCACTGTTCCTGGCTTCTTTTTGCTCAAGGCTAGCACTCTACCACTTGAGCAATAGCACCACTTGTGGCTTTTTCTATCTATGCCGTGCTGCGAAATCGACCCCAGGGCTTCATGTATGCAAGGCAGGCACTCTACCACTAGCCCATATTTCCAGCCCGGCTTCCGGAATTTTTAAACATCAGATTTCAAAACTCCCACATGAAAGTGGGTCTCTTCGGGTTTTGTCATTTTCTCTTTAAACTTCTTTTTTTTTTTTTTCATTCCCAAAGATATTTGCATACATTTTCTCGAAAGCTTTTTTTTTTTTTTTTTGGTTGTGTTTTAAGATAGGAACAATCACAGAGCACTCCAAATCTTGACTAAATAAACACGACGAGGTTCTAACAGTATCACTGAGGATCACTGTGGCCCATTTTTAATTCAGAAGGCACCAACCTCACGCTGGAAGAGGAATCCCCAAACCAGGGGGCACAGCACCCAGAGAGTCCTTGGCATTCCTCGAGTTCCTGAACCGGCCCTGCTTAGAAGGGTCAGAAGGAGCCACCCGTGGGTCCAGCCAGCCTCTTGGTGGCTGCTGAAGGTGCAGAGACATTTCCCGTTTTCCCTTCCCCTGGGGAATCCCGATCCACACTTCCGGGGGCGCCGGGATCAGGTGAGCCCGGCGGCGGTGCCCTTGGGACGCGTGCAGGTGCCTCCACTTCGCCCTGGCCGCCGGCCCCGCCTCGCCCGGCGTGGGCGGGGATCCAGGTGCCGGCGCCCAGGTGCGCGGGGCGGCAGCTCCGCTCGGCACCCGACAGTGGGCGCCGCAGCCGCAGCCGCAGCCGCAGTTCGCGGGCCGCCGAGCAAGCGGAGCGCCTCGGTGAGTTGGGGCAGCTCCTGACACTCGGCCCTGCTTGCTCGGCAGCGGCCGCTCCACCCGCCCGCTCGCTCTCGGGGTTCCCCCAGTTCCGGGAGCCGACGGGCGCCATGGGACCGGACCCACCCTCCGGCGGGCGAGGAGCGTGGAAAGCCAAGACCGGCGGGGAGCGCACTGGAGACCCCCGCGCGCCGGGCGCCCGGGCACCATGCGACCCGCCGCGCCTCCCCGCGGGCCCGGGGCGGCGCTCTCGGCTGGCTGAGCCCCAGCGCTCGGGCTCCCAGGCGCACGCGGACAGGGGAGGTGACACGTCGTCCGGCCGCGGGGACACGGACTAGACTCCCTTCCTGCCCCCAAGAGGTGGCCGCCGCTCGGTTCCCGGGGCTCCTCCAAGCTCGGCCATGAATCTGGCCCAAGCTGGGCGGTAGGAGAAATTCCGGAGCGGGAGGGAGAGGGCGTCAAGCAATTTGGTTGCTAAGGTAATTGTAGTTGTGGCAAAATAAATAAAAATAAAATATATATATTCCCCCGTAAGAAGTGATTGGGAGGGAGATGATGTGAGACAGCCCCGCACCCCTCGCGTCCCCCGCCCTTCGGAGGTGTTGATTTCATCTCGCGGGTGTGGGCGCGGGTCCGTTTCAGATGCGCGACAGGTGCGGGTGCTTGCCTGCAGCTGGGACCGCCGGGGGAGGGGATCTTACATAATAAGGCTTGGGGCCAGCTGGCGAGCGGACTTGGGTGGGATGGGCGCAGGTCTGCAGAGGGATCGCTCCTGGCTTGGGGTGTGATGCGCTCTCCGCTCGGGACACCCGAGCCCAGGTGCTTGGAAGCGCTGCCCAGGCGCCCGCCAGGCTTCGCCACTGCAGATACGGCCCGCGCACCGCACCCGCAGACGTGCCTGGAACTTTTTCTCCAACAGCGAGGTTGGGTGGCGAGGCCCGGAAGGCAGGCGCGGGGTGGTGAGCTTTGATTTACTTTGGGGTGTGTGGGGTGTGCATCATACTTAGGAAAGGAAACCCAAAGCACCTTAGGAGAGGACAAGCGACAGACGGGTTAAGTGTGCAGACTGCGTTCCACAGTCGCTGTCAGGCTGGGTGGAAAGTGGCTCAGTGAGAGCCGGGAAGTGACCCAGAAAATTTAATTTTGTTCAGAATGAACACTGCTGTACTTAATTTAATGCAAAAAAAAAAAAAGGCTGATAGAGTGGGGACGTTACTTTCTCTCATGGAAGAAAAGTGGCATTTTTCTACGGCACACTGAATTTACTTGGGGTCTTTTTCTTGGCTTGGAATTGTTCTCCCTGAATGTGTTATGCTTAGGAGTTGGAAAGACTGGAAACTTCTGATCAATATCTTGGTGCAGCCCCCAGGTAAAACTACAAAAACAAAAAAAAAATAATCAGGGTGAGGTGAAATCCAATAACAGAACCTTTTCTCACCAAGAGAATGAAAAAATGGAAGGATAAGAATTGAGTTGGGAAAGAATCAGGAGGGTCATACACAATGGCCACAAGTTCGTGTGTGTGTCAGGTGTGGGGGGTGGGTTCTGCCCAAAATTGTCAGACTGGAGGAAAATCCTAAGTTTAGCTTGATATGTACACAACGAGGCTCTTGTAGAAACATTTGCACAGATGGGTAATTTCATGGCATCCGAACTGGGCTATTGGTGGGAAACTTTCTGTGAGTTGTATGTTCTTTATTCTAATTCTGAATTTATTGGTTTTGCAATGGGTATAGGTTTATCTTGTGGAAGAGTGTAGAGGAAACTGGACACTTGGACAGACAGCCTCGTAAACTAAAGCATATGTGATTAAACTGGCAAAGCCAGTATAAATAAATACTTCCTGAGTTCTCTGATACTACTATTAAGCTAAAGTGTTGTGTAAATGTGGTGATCTCATGTACTGTTAACTACTTCAAGACAGTCTTCCTAATAAGTCATCCTTTCCAGAAAGAGCCTGCAGATTCTAGAAGTGTCAGGTCCTGGTAAAGGAGACAGTCAGTGTTTGGTGATGTTTCTTTTGAGGTATTGGAGTGATTCTTGTTTCCCATAAAATTTTTTCAATTAATATTCACTGAATTTCTGCTGTTTTGATAAAGCAATGCTAGTTTCTCATGGAAGCAATCAAGGCCTTCTTCAATATAACATTATCACCAATGTTTTTGTAGCAGAAATATTATTTTCAGTGTGACCTGCTTCTGTACTTAGATTTTATTTGTGGAATAAGATCTCCAACATAAAGATTTTTATTTTATTTTATTTTTTTATTTTTTGCCAGTCCTGGGCTTGGACTCAGGGCCTGAGCACTGTCCCTGGCTTCTTTTTGCTCAAGGCTAGCACTCTGCCAATTGAGCCACAGCGCCACTTCTGGCCGTTTTCTATATATGTGGTGCTGGGGAATCGAACTCAGGGCTTCATGTATGTGAGGCAAGCACTCTTGCCACTAGGCCATATTCCTCAGCCCGAACAACATAAAGATATTTAAGTGAGCAAAAATTGGAGAAAAAAACAAAACAAAAAAAACAAAATCAAAGTACTTTCGATGGTGGAATTTGCCAGTCATTTTGAATGTTTTATTATCCTGCAGGGAAAACATTTTATGTGAAGGTAGGATCATTCTGATATTTCCCCATGCATTTTATCCTCTGAACTCCTGACTTTGCCAGGCATGGCTGAACATTCTGTTTCGTGCCAGGGGTTAAACACCAGGGAGCTTTGAGTAAAGAGCTGTGTGTCACATAAACATTTTTTTTTTAATTTTTGAAAGGGATGCTTCTTCAAAGATCTCAATACTGGGATTAATTTTTCCTTCAGCCTCACAACTTGTCTTAATTCTTAGTGCTTTGAACTTAGGAATGCATTTAACCTCTTCAGTTTTCAAGGCCAGCTGGAAGGAATGTATTTACTGAATTTCATCTTCATTATAACATATGGCATGATATAAATAATTACTATACACACACTGTCCAGCTGTATGGAAAGAAATAGAAATACAAAATAAACCTCCATGCTGAGTGACATGGATATAACATTTCCAAAATCAGTTTTATGTTTTTTGATTATAAAAGGTAACATTTATTTAGAACAATCTAGAAAAAAACCTCATGAAGATAATCTGTAATCCTCTACAGCCGAGAGAACGTCTATTAACATTTCTTCAATTGACATCCCTCCAGATGTTTATTTGAATTCTATCTTCATTGTATTTTACCTTTCCCTGGTCTTCAGATCTTATAAATAGAACTTGGATATATGTTGAAGGCTTGAGAAATGATTGCTGCTTTACTAGATGATTTGATAGACCAGACTTAAATTTTAAGCATTGTTACTTTCAAAGAAGTAGGCTCTTCATTTCTCTACTTGTCAAAAATGAATATTTGTACTTTGGGCTGGAATATGGATGGTCTCCCATTAGACTTAGGCAGCGAAGTGCCAAGGAAGTAGGAAAACACTGGCCATTCTGGGTGGGAGACCTGAGTTCTGGTTGCAACCATCAACTACCCATGGGGCCTTTGGCCACTAGGCCTCTGTTTCCTCGAAGGAGAGATGACACTTTCAGGTTTAGCTCAAAACCCTCTGACTTATGTGTTGCCTTGACATTTGATGAGGATGATCCTTATTTGAAGAGGGATTATTCAAAGGGAGAGTTGGGGCTCAGCCCCAGAATTTGATTCACCCTGCCTGCAGTTGGCTTGAGAATTTACATTTCTAATAATCCCCTAGGTGCAGCCCCCTCTGCTGCTCTGGTACCCACCTGAAAAGTACAGAGTAAGCTCCTTGGGGCTAAAAACTCTTTCACTTTTTTTGTTTTCTCATCCATTGACCTTGTTCCCAGCACTGTACCTGCCAATAGTTACTCAGGAACTGCTGGCTGGTTCAATCAATAGCTGTTTTATCCATGGAGAGAAACTTTTTCAACTAGTCGAGCTAGAAAGATCATCCAGAATTTGGGCTCGTGAAGTTTGTAATAAGAGTCATCATTAGTCATGAAACCCAATTCTTCAAACTGCAAAGAAAGCCAAAATTCTTGCAATTAAGCAATTAAAAATAAACATTAGACCTAATGAGTTCCATTGGAATGATTAGGAATACCTGCCTGAGACATTATACACCATGAAGTTTACTAACTGCTCCATAGTACCTTCCTGGGACTGTTAAGTGGCAACACATCTTCTGCCTCGTACAGTTAACCCTTCATAGCTCTGGCTTCTGTTTCTGCTCACTCAACTCAACCACTGAAATACTTAGAAAAAATTGTGTCTGTACTGGGTACCTGCAAATTGAATATCTACGAACATTTACTTCGTATTACGTAAGCTACAGATTATTTAAAGTGTACAAAAGAATGTGCGTAGGTTAGATGCAAAGGCCGTGTCATTTTGTTTTATTATTATCTTCAAGTAGTTGTACAGAGGAGTTGCCATTTCACAAAGCAGTTTATGAATACAACGCATCTTGATCAATGTCACCCCTTTCAACATTCTCATCCAGCCCTGCAAATCCACCCCTTCCCTAACTTTCCTTAATTTTGTGGGGGTGTACATTGAATTCTTCACTGCATTTTCCCCCTTCTTCTCTTCATTGGTCTACCTATCTTCCTTTGATACCACCTTACCCCATTCAAGTACCCACTTCCTGGTGTTTAGTTTGTTGAACTTACACTATTTGAGTTCTCCCTGAATCTACCATATTTCATTTAATACATTTATATACACTTACATACCACTCAACACACTTATATGTTTATAAACCAAATCTAGCTCCCACATAAAGGAAAATTTGCAATCTTTGTCTCTCTGGACCTGACTTACTTCACTTAATGTAATGTTTTTCCAGGTCCTTCCATTTCTTTGCAAATGATACAATATTATTCTTTCTAATGGATGAGTAAAATTCATTGTATATGTCACATTTCCTTACTCTATAAGGGATGTCATTATGTAGGAAAGACTGATTGGAGTGATGACTATATTGTATAAAAGGACAGTGGAAGTTTGCTAATAATCACTTCATTCACAAAACCAAAAGGTAAAAGAGGCAATGTTATCCCCTACCCACCCAAGCTCACCCATCAAAAGGCAGACCAATGTTCATTAGAGCCTATGAGAGAAATCACCATTTTATGATTGAGGAAATTAAAACTCAGAGAAACAAAGTAACTGGAGTAAGTACTCAGAGCTAGTATTAGCATCAGAATTCAGACCCAGACCCACCTGATCCTGAAGGGCAGTGCTCTTCACTTCCTCCCCTGAACCCCCTGTGAGTAATGGCGAGTCAGATGTTGGGAATTCCAGCTGGCTGTGGTAGCTCACTTAGAACTTTCACTTCTCTTTGGGTGGCTACTTATTGAACAGAAAATCAATCCTTTCCTTCTACTTAGGTGTTAGAAACATAGGGTACACCCATGTTTTATACATGGAACCACTAAAAAAGGTAAATGTGAACAAATTAGGTGCACCTTTAACCGTGGCTATTAAAGTTAGCGTTGGCAGAGACTATCATGATTTCTCTAAAATGCTTTGGAAAAATCATCAAAGGAGGAATCCGCTTTTCAGGTTGGGCATGGTCGTGTTTCCTTATTCTCTAGTAACTTCCCTCCCCAGGAGGCTCTTCTTATCTAAGTGGAGTATGCTGAGATGGGTCTCTTGCGAGAATGTGAGCTAGCCTGGAGTCTTTGGAAGTCCAGATCCTGCTAGCTCACAACCCTCATAGACTCCTATTATTCTTAAAGAAGCACCAAAAACCCTATTAATTGTGTTTCTGAATCTCACATTCTCATCTCCAAAATAAGAATAAAAGTGAATTCTGAAGTATGTGAGATTGAAGACAGGAGATCAGCTGTAGCATAGAGGCAGAAGCAGCTTGAGGAGATGCAACAGTCCAGATGAGACTGTTTTCTAATAATTTGTTTCTGAAAAGAACATATTTAAAGGTAATGTTTCCTTGTTGTTTGTCTTGTTCCTGAAGACTTGCTATATCAGTCTGGCATGTGGGGGACTGACTCTCTAGTCTCTCTGACATTGAGATTTGAAGAAACATGTAGAGAGCAAGTAGACCAAATGTCTTGGTAGAATAGGACACCATAGGGTAGACCTCTTTTGTGAAAGGCAAGGGTGCCATCTTTGCCTTGAGCCTAATGGCTGTTTATCACCAGTGTAAAGAGAAATGAAACACTGTTACTGCTTTTACATTGGTACCTGTTAAGCCAGTTATGACCCACACCTTTAACTGGCCTATGTTTGTTTTTTCTCTAGAATTATAGGTATTTCTTACAGTGCCTGGCACTTAGTAGGAGTCTGGTTAATGTGACTAAGTTTTTGACTAGCAGTGGTAGGTGCAGTCAGTGGGAAGAGGCATAGGTATGGATGCCTAGGTGGTTTGAGAAGCATGTGCAGATTAGCTCAGATGTGGGTGCAAGGTGGAAATGTTATAGCCCTCAGCTTCTTGCCTGCTAGACCTACTTCTGATCTATGACAAGGTGAGAGTCTAGTGTCTAAGTATATGTAAGTGTTTGTCTCCTTTGATGGGCTATAGCTGTTTGTTTGCTTTGTTCTGGGCCTTGATTTTATCTCCATCTTCAGCATGAGGTCACTACATAGTGAATGCTTCATAAAATGAGTTAACCAAACAGAATAGTGACCCCAAACTGTGGATCTGTCAGAGTGGTGTGCTTTCTATTGCAATCTCAGTTGTTACTTCGTCCTGCTCTGGATAAGTTAGAATCAAGTAGCCACACATTACCCTTGGTTTGGGTCATGTTTGCCGCCCATTCTGGACTCTGGATCTTTAAATACGAGCCCAGGTCTGCTTTGTGTGTATATCCCCAGGCCCAGTAGAGCGCCTTGGAAAAAGATGCATTCCGCATACTTGCACTTAGAGTACAGAGCACCTTGGGGAATGGACGTGGGGTATACTTGCACTTAAAGTACTAATGCCTGGAACATGGTGGTAACTTACGGGAATTGCTTTATGGGAAGGAATGGTGCTGGGTTGGAAAGAGGATGCTCCACTCCTGCAATTTAGTCATCCTTGGTGAAAAACAACATGAATACTTCTGAATAGAGGTGCTGGGCTAGCATGGAAGTAGCAAGGATGAAAGAAAGGTGCCATGGCACATTCTAGAAAGAGTCTTTGAAGGGAGGAGACAATTATTTTATACCAGTGGTTCTGACAGGTAGTCACAGAGCAAGGGGAACATGGCCCTCCCTATTCATGGGGCTTTCTACTACGTTGGGACTGTGGATTGTGACAGGAAAGAGAACAAAGATGAAGAGGTGAGATAAAGCACCCGATCACACAGCTCATGCAGCACACAGTGGTTCAGGTGCAGGCTCGCCTGCTGACAGAGGCTGGCTGCAGCCTCCAAGCTATAAATACTGTGTCCACCTGTCTTCTTTCAATAGTGAAATGATGGTCATAGCACACTTTTTATTTTCCCTCTTTCGTCACTTGGAATCCTTACAGGAAAATAATATCATCAGCGTGCGTTCATTCTATAGAAGTTCAGGCATGTGTTTTTACAAAGGTTTTAATAAAAGTTCGTAGACTATTTATTATGGGTATTTACACGTAGCATACACATTTATAAAATGAACAAAGTTCTGTTATCTACCATTAAGCTTAAAACACTTCTATTTATTTCTACTGGGCTTCGTTTAAAAGAAATATTTTGGTACATGCCAGTGATCCCAGTACTTGGGGGACTGAGGCAGGAGAATTACAAGTTAGAGGTGAGCTTGGGATACAAAGGAGACTTTGTCTCAAAAAAAAGTTAAGTAAAATAAAAAAGAGAAATAAATATTGTATATCATACTATTATTATTGTTGTTATTATTGCCAACATTAGACCTGAACTCGGGCTCTGGGTGCTGTCTCTTAACTTTTTCACTCATGGTGGGAGCTCTGCTGCTTGATCCATGGTTCTACATCTGGCTT